>NC_092641.1:18594467-18894467 GCF_039555335.1 Amphiura filiformis | reverse complement strand
AATTCTCGGATCCCAAGCTCAAGCCAGATCCGACATCTTGGGCTCCGGCAAGGCGTTCGACGCTCAGAAACAATTTCTAGCAAACGTCGAGGATGCGATCAACTCGATCGTGGATCTTCCGGACTCGATCAACAGATACCAGAGAACTCTTCAGTACGCTCAAAGCAAACTGGATTTTGTCGTGGGTCACGGACTTTACTTGCTTCCGAGCAATATGGAAATCCTCGTGGGATCCGTAAACGGATACAATTTCATCCAAATCGCCACGGATGACATGCAGATAGGGCTAAACTCTCGACCGAATGTTGGAGACAGTGCTCCTGAGGAAAGTCCGTTGTTTTTAGAGGAGGTTGAAAGTCCACCCTTGACTGAAAGTCCACCCTTGACTGAAGAGCCTCTAATGCATGATGAGAAAAAGCTTTCTCTATTTTGGCAGCCGCTGCAATTTTCTTATTTTTCTGGGTTTAAAAAAATAAGTTGGACGCACACAAAAAGTCTTCTCACTAAATTCTAGTGAGAAGATTTTGTTTACTTCTTTTTTGACAAATTCCATAACTGTAGTGTACAACAAAATTCCAACACCCAAAGCTAATGTCCATATGTGATCAGCTAGAAATCCAGCAACAGACCCCGCAGCTTTGAGACAGAAATTCACAACAGCTCCGATGATCCCTGGAAGTGCGATCAAAGCTTTGTCTCCAAGTTTCAAAAGGAGATTGGCTATTTTCTTGAGCTGATCCTTAATCCAATCGGTCCAAGTTTTAGGCTTTGGTGGGGGTCCAGGTTCAGGACCTGGGTCTGGTTTAGGAGGACCTGGTTTTGGTTCTGGAGGCTTCGGCGTAATCGCTGAGACTGCGGATTTGGTGGCTAACAGAATACCCTCGACGACTGCCGCTACCGCCAATCCACGGCCGTGAGCAGCGAAACTATGGTAACACCCTCTCGTCTAAAGAGTTCTCGAATCCGACTTCCCGTGGTAGCATCGCTGTCTATGAAACTTTCGATCGATCTTCGCAGACGCTGAAGCGAATTTCTGACCTTGGCATCTTGATCCGCGATGGCATTGTCAAACTCTTTGATATCGCTTTCAAGCTCCCTAGCTCTTTCAGCATCTTCTTCGCTGACAGGTAGCAGAGGCTCTCCTTCATCACCTTCGTAAGTTGGTTTAGTAAAACTGACCGAACCGCGTCCTTTAGACTTTAATTCTTTCAGTTCAGTTTCCTTTTCATTCCTTCTTCGGACAAGGTGCTCATAGACATCAGACAGCTTCTTGAGTTGTCCTCGTTCGGTTAAAAAATTTCGGATTTCTTCGTGAGGATCATTTGGCAATTCATTGGCTAAACCTTCCATGTCTTGGTTTGTTTTTTGAAGACCCTCCAAAACTCTTTTAGTGTTGTTTGGTCTACCAGCGGGTGTAGTGGTTAGGGGTGATACATCTCTCGCGCTAGTTGACGCTTTTTCAGCACTTTCCTGCACTTGCGGCGTTAATCCTCGTTTGAAATCCTTGATTCCGAGACCTACTTTGACAAAATTGGTACCTCCTGGATCTTTGCCTTTGACTTGTTTAGCTATCGATTCTAGGGGTAAAATTCGCTCGAATTTTGTTTGGTTAACCAAACTTGTTTTTTCTGTAACTAACTTTGATTCTTCCGGTTTCATCTACCACAAAACCGCTTCAGTAGCAAAGATCGTTCCTTGTTGCGTGTATCCTAAGCGTTTCACGTAATCCCGAAACTCATCCCTAGCCAGTTCCGCTTTTTGTCGATTCAATGTTTTGACGGTTCTCCTCAGGGAAGGACTGTCTTCACGAAGTTTTAATAGATCGAGTCGATCATTGAGATCTTCGATGGAATTTCGACTCTTATCGGAAACGAAACTCACATCGGGCTTTTCCCAACCGACGCTTCCTCGTCGTCTCTGACCCTCCGTTTGTATTTGCTCATCACCAAAATCAGTCTCAGCCGGTGTACCACCAACTGCTCCCGTGGTATCTCCGATCGTATCTTCGAATTCATCGAAGTCATCCATCTGAATGTCTTCTCGAGGATTAAAATCTGCCATCTTTTGGTTTTATTTTACGTATAAATAAAAGATGGCGACTGAATACGGATACAAATTGGACCCATACCGACAACTTCGTAATGCACGAGGAATCAATGGTATTCGACGCAGCATTCGAAACACGCACGTTCCAAGTACTATCAATCAGGGTGAAATCCTCACAGTGAGGTTCCCAGACCTTGGAAAAAATGATGTCATAGTCCCTGGAACTAGCAGACTTTCATTCAATGTTGATTTGAATTCTGCGGCTGGTGGAAACCAAGATGTTAATCGAACGATCGTAAATAATCTTGGAAGAGCGATAGTGTCAACAATTGAGGTCAAATTGGAAGGACAGAGCATACACCCTGAACGATGCTGACGTTTTCCTGTGCTATCAAGATCTTTGGAAAACAACCAAGGAGCGATCAAATGCCGTCTATCAGGGTATTCAATCTGGAGCAGGGCGTAAGCACAGAATAGATGCCGGTGACAAAGGTGCCGACGCCAAGGATATTGCCGTGGACAAGAATTATGGCAACATGTTCTGCATCCCGTTGGACTTTGAAATGCTGAGTTCCCACAACCCATTTTTCCAGTTCGAGTTAAAAGACAGACTCTCTTACGAACTAACTTTTAACAACTATGGGAAAGTGATAGTTTCCACAGACACAGCTGCCAGATACTCCATTTCTAACATTCACCTGGAGTTTGATGTGGTAAGCTCACAAGAGACGGCGATGATGATCAAAAACATGTACGATGGAAAAAGCGTGGTTATGTACGATAGAGTTATGAGACACAGCAAGGAGTCGCTGGACAAATCAAACACCGTCTGGAATATTGTCCTGGCACCACGAGCAAAGTCCATGAAAGGCATTTTGATTCTTTTCGTAGATCCCGCGGATGGAGGAGCCGATTACGCTCGAGATTCCGAGAAATTATACAACCCAAAAAAAAAAAAGTCTCAGCCACTCTAGACGGAAACCCAAACCAGCTGTATGCAAGCGGAATGTTACCTCACAACCATTTTGAAGAAATTCAAAAGCACTTTGCGGATGGAAAATTCAGAACCGTCCCACACATAATCAAAGAAGCGGAATTGGCCGATGTGATTTTACCAGATTATCTCACGACCAAGTATGGACTCTGGTTGGACATGAGAACCACGGATGATGACACGTTGCATGGATCTGGTAGGAAAATTGAAGGAGCTAGTCAGAGTATTCAAATCGAGATCGAAAAAGAAGCCGAGGCTGCAGGAGCGTTGAACGCTTACGTGTACTACATACAGGATGCAAAGGTGAATATCGAAGCCGGAAAATTGCAGAGCGTGAAATACTAGAATAAAAGATGTTTCCAAAACACGCGCACTCGGCTATAATCTGCGGAGCCACCGGCTGTGGCAAGACTGAATTTGTTTTGGATTTACTCGAGAGGGAATACAAGAATTTCTTTGAATACATCATAATCGTTTGCCCTACCTGGACGCGCAACAAAGCGTACTTAAACAGATCCTGGTTTTTTAAGGACGTTGATGTCATTCCAATGGATCCTAACTGGTGTCCAAAGTCCGACGATTGGCTGAACGATTGTTTGAAATTTGGCTACAAAACTTATGGAATACAAGACGGACACACACTTTTCATTATCGACGACTGCAGCTCTGACAGATCATTAACCAAAAAGAAACAGATGCTTTCTCAGCTAGCATTCTCAGGAAGACACGATAATTGCTCCGTTTGGGTGCTTACACAAAATATAACTCCATCGTTACCGATCTCAGAGAGCAGACAAAATGGACAGCCCTGTTTTACACAAAAGATCAAGATAGTTTCGGCGAGACTCTAAGGGAGAACGATATAATCCCAACTCTAGAAGAGAAGAAAGAGATCAAAAAAAGCTAGCTAAACAAAAACATTCCAAACTAATTCTAATTACCGAGCAACCGACTGAGTACTGGTGGCAAAAATAATCTTAAGATAAAAAAGCAAGATGACTGAAATTGAAGATATAGTTAACGAGGCGATGACCGTGGACGTTCTGCCCACCCTGAGCGAAACGTCTACCATAGGCGGAATGTCTACCTTAGACGGTACGGCTACACGGGAGGAACCTGTGAGGGAGTCTGGCGAAACGGAACAGCTGCGGGAGCGGTTGATCGGCGTAGCAGAGGCAGGAAAAAGCAAAGAGTATTTGGGAAAGACCATAACCTCCGCTGAGATCGATAGCCTTGATCAAAAGAGTCTGATGAGACTCTACGCCAGATACGAGGCTCACATGGGTGGATAGTGACCAGGTCAATGAAAAAGCACTTCGTTACCGCTTACGTAAATTTGGTCGGACTCTTCCTTCCAAAAATTTGGCGATTACCGATCGCGATGCTCTGGAAGAGTCTCTGAACGAAGGGCCCTTTATTGATTTAGCTTTAAACAAATGGACCTGTGGGCTGTATCATAGTTTTGGACGTATGCTAGCTCCGTTGGAGGCTATTCTGTTAACTAGCAACGGTGTTACAAAAGTTGACTGTTCACCAGAAGCGAAGTGCACAGTAGACGACTCCCCAAGTATTGATGTGATTGATTAACCCTTTGAAGTTTGCAAAACAGTTTTTAAGATATAACTTTTTTTATATTCTAAAAATGCCATTTATTTCTTCGGTTAGCGATTTGATCGATTTTTCTCCAGAAGAAAACCCTAGTTGGAGAAAGGGCGAATTTCCAAGTATCAAAGATGCCATTCGAGAGATTCTGAAGTACAAAAAGATGAATAATTGCGAGGTTCCAAAAGACTTTCTCTTGACGGAATTTGTTTATCATTGTCTAGACGAAGAATATCACGGATTTCAAAACCTATCGCAAACGCGAGAGTTTCTATCGAACCCTGACCCCGATGACACCTCCTTACAAGCAAAAGAAACGCTCAACCTACACGAAGCCTGCCAAAATTTAATGAGTTTGAAAAATGATAGCAATTTTGGGTTTCTAGAAGAAAACTTGATTAGACAGACCAACAAAATTGTGAGGAAAAATCTTCCGTTAAAATTTGGCAAAACAAAGCCCGGAGAGTATAGTCGGGCTCGGAGGTTTACAACGTTTATGGGTCAGAGACACGAGTATCGCATGCCTGAAGATATGGAAATGGCGGTAATCAACATTGTTGATAGATTCAATAGTTTGTTTATTCAAAGCAGGGAAGATCCTGACGAGGAAACAAGATTGTTGAATACCTTCAAAGCTTGAAATTTTGTAGCCGAAATGCTCGAACTGCATCCTTTTCGGACGGAAACGGAAGAACCGTAAGGCTGATGGCAAGCTACATACTTTCTTCATTTTCACCGTTTCCGACTCCGCTTTACAACATTTTTAGCGAATCCAGCAAGGATGATTTTACGAGGGCCGTGATTTTAGGAAGAAACGAATCGCCAGCTCTATTGACTACCATGATGATCGAATGCAATCTTTTCTTCTGGAGACAACTCGTAAAGCAACAAAAACCCGCCTAGTATGGAAAGGGTTAAGATCCTGGAAACTAAAAAATTCAAGAGGAAGTATTTATTCCTCTTGAATTTTTTTTTTGGTTTGACTAAACTTTTAAAAAAAAAAAAAATATTACAAAAGTTTCAAAACTAAAAAAAATGTTCGAGAAAAATATCCCTCGAACATTTTTTAGTTTCCCAGGTTATCTCTTTTTTGTAGACAGAGTTCTTGCACCCGAACGAGAGGAAGTGAACGAGCGTCACCGGGGGTTCGTTCTTCTTGTAGGGCATTTTTTTTCTGGGAAATTTGCTCTGCGCGATCTCTTCCACCAGGAGTCGTGTCTTTAGGAGCTCGACCTCTCTTTTCTCGGCGATCCTCTCTCTGCTTCTTTTTACCCTCTGCGATAAGGTGAGATGCTCCCCTTTTGAATCGCAGTACAGCGGATCGAACGCGTCGCATTCGTCGCTGAAATCGGATTCTTCGGAGAACGAATCCGTCATTTTACTGAGTTTCCGTGTCCGCTATTAAAACACCAATCTCGGTTCCGATGATCAATGCCTGATTTTTGTTTATAATTATTTATCAAAACTTTAAAATGAAGTTTCAAAGAAAATTTCAGCTTTCGCAAGAGTCTACAGGTATCTATAGATGATTTCTACAGATATCTATAGATGATTCTACAGATATCTATAGATGATTCTACAGGTATCTATAGATGATTCTACAGGTATCTATAGATGATTCTACAGGTATCTATAGATGATTCTACAGGTATCTATAGATGATTCTACAGGTATCTATAGATGATTCTACAGGTATCTATAGATGATTCTACAGGTATCTATAGATGATTCTACAGGTATCTATAGATTTTTTCTAATAATAAAAGATGAGTGATCTAGAAACCAAATCAGTAGACGTTCCAGCAGCGGACACGACGCCTCCGACAAAAGTGACGGCAGGAGTGAATCAAGCAAAAGTCAAAAACCCGAACCGGGTTGCCGCTGGAAAAGCATTAGCCGCAAGAAACAAAGAAAGGGCAGCAAAAATGAAAGCCTTTGAAGCAGAGGAAACGACACGGGAGAACCCGTCCACCATAGACAAAACGTCACGTACACCTTCAGACGTGTCAAACTGGTTGTCAGGTCCAGTTCTTGTTGGAGGAGCGGTCGTCGTCGTTGGAGGGATAGTGGCATATGGGTATTCTACCTTAAACGGTACGACTGAAAGCCCACCCACCGTGACCACAGTGGTCGATCATCAAGCAAAAGTCGATCCTTTAGATGACTTTTAGTTACAATAAAGAAGATGGCAGAAACCAATCCAAACGTAAAAATGATCGTAAACGGCGCGTATCACGCAACAACGATAAGCCTCGGTATATGGGCTAACTCGTTCGTTATGAAAAAGTTCCTAAAAATGAAGCCGGCTAATCTCTCGCAGCTTGATGTGGAGGATATTGTAAAGTTGACTTTGAGCGTCTATTCGGCTACGATGCTCAGAGATTGGCTCGTGAATCAAGGAATTCTTCCGGATCAAATTATGGCTTAGTCCAAGGGAAACATTCTGTCAAGGTAGGTATATTAAAAACCCTCTTAGCACTATCTGTGCTAAGAGGTTTTTTTTTAATTAATAATAAAAGCATGGCACTTTTGAAAATTGAAGATCTAGAGTTGAACAAAGATTACGAAGTTACTAAGATCGATATTAAAACCGGAATCCACTTCCTCGCCAATGGTGACCGAGTAAAGGTAGATCCTCTTCCTTGGGTCGATATTCCCGATGTAGAGAATGAAATTCGTCTCGTAAAACCGCGGGCTCTATACATCGTAAGAGAAGAGCCCATGGTTTTATTTTTTCATACAGGAAAAAGACAATTCTATAAAAATATGAAACCAAAAACTGTATAGAGTGGTACAACTATTATATGGCTTATTAGTGATATTTTCAACCACTTCCTGAAATTATAACCGCGACTGCAAAACATTCATTTTTTTAATTTTAAAATAAAGAGAAAATGGCGTCACTCGCATTCATGGTTGGTGGAGCCATGGTTAACGCTTTGGCATTTTCAGGGAGCAATTATTTGTTCAACTCTCTCAGTAGTTCGGAAGAACGCAAAAGACACGATCTTGCTCTCGAAAAACTTCAGCACGACCGAGATTCTTGGAATCTAGCGCGTCTTTCAAGAATAGATTACATCAACGATCAATTAAAAAACAGGGTCACGCGGAGAGAACCTTTTCGGACGTCGATGACGCGATGAGACAGTATTATAATTTAACGGGAATTTTGATGGATTCTTTTCCACCCGAACCACAACTTTATGATGGAGAGTATCTCGACGAAGATCAAACAAAATCGATTCAGAACGGGGAATTAGCTTTGCTCGGACTGGGATTGCTCGGAACCGGTGTGGTCGCTATCAAATACTTTGGATAAAAGTATTTGGGTGGGAGCTGAACCTCTAATCTCTGGAAAATCATCGAGAGTTACGGAATAATTTCTTCGCTTGAGTAGGTAGAAGAGAACGTAGTGGATGTTAAAATTATTTCTCTTGGGTTTATTTTGTAGATAAATTTTCAGTATATTATCAAGATCGCATAACAAATTAGCTCGATCGTGCCAAAAATCGACGGGAAAATTGCCCGTAATTTCGTAGTAAATCTTGTGAACGGCTTTTGGGTCTGATCTCAAGACTTTTAACAAGTCTTTTTTACTCGGAGGGACTCGAACAATAATTTTTTTCGTTCAAATTCGTAACATTTCCTCGATAGATTTCGATGTATTCTTCAAACTGGTAGGTCTTGGTTTCGCAGTACTTTATCGATTGTCGAATTTGGTCGATGTTAACTCGGGGTGAGTTCTCGTTAAGAGACGCGTCATTTTCTAAACCACAATCATAACACACATCGTCTACTATGTATTCTGAGTTGCAATTTTTACATTTTGGCGGAACTCTTTGCTCCACTCGTGCGGGTTCTTTAAACAACCGAGTGAATTCGGTACCGTATAGGTTGCAAATCGGTTTTTTGTTCCGGAGGCGAGTTTTCTTTTTACACAATTTGCAAAAACAACGCTTATATTTACTCGTACACTTCATTTTTGTAACAATAAAAAATCTCCTTTAGACTGAATGTCTAAAGGAGATTTTTTTGTTGGTTATGGTAGACTGTACGTCTAGTCTGAGTCTTCATCATATTCCAACTCTTTCACTACAAGGTCAAAACTGTGGTACATGTTCCCGGTTGTTTTGCTTTCTTTTTTGCCCGTGGGTTTAACAAGAGCTATTGATTCACCAAAGTCCAAGTCCAAGTTCTCTAGCCTTTTTGTTAGGGTAGAACAACTCCAAACTCGAGTGTTATCACTGAGAGTGATAACTCCGGATTTTCCAACCCTGGTTTCCATGATCTCAAAATTGGTAATTTCGTAAATTCCACCTTCTTCTAGTTCAACCCATTTCAAAATTGAGGATCCTTTTTGCTCTTCTAACAAGTGCTCAAATTCCACCTTCAGTATGCTTGATTGTTTTGCCATTTTGTTTGTTTTTTATTAGCCGGGATTTTCTTAAACTGTTTTTTTTTATTAGCCGGGATTTTCTTAAACTGTTTTTATTTTTAAATCAGGCTAAAAATAAAAGATGGCTGAAACTAAAATGTCTAAGGTTTACTACAGTCCAAGAGGGTATTGGAAGGGTGTTTCTGCGATAGACAAGCTGGCGAAAGAGGCTGGAGTGACGAAAGAAAAAGCTAGAAATGTTTTAAAAAAGCAGACTCAGTGGCAAATTTACCTACCACCTCCGAAGTACATTCCCAGAGCAAAATTTAACGTAAGTGTACCTAATGAAGTTCATCAAGCCGATTTGTTGTTTATCCCTCACGACAGACCGAGGAAAGGAAAAAAGCTTTACAAGTACGCGTTGACTGTGGTGGATGTCGCGAGCAGATACAAGGAAGCTGAGCCTCTGAGCTCGAAGGAATCTGGGGAGGTGGCTAAGGCATTTGAAAAAATTTACTCTCGAGTTTTAAAGTGGCCGAAGCTTCTGCAGGTCGATCCTGGGAGAGAATTCATGGGCAAAGTGAACGAAGTGATGAAAAAGCACAAGGTCGATATCAGAAGAGGGTTGCCTGGTCAACATAGAGCTCAGGCAATTGTTGAAAGATTCAACAGAACTTTGGCTGAAAGACTGTTTGGCCATCAGTACTCGCAGGAAATACTGATGGAAGCTCGTGGTCAAAAAAATGTGAGGTCTACCGAGTGGGTGGGTAGGCTTCCGGATGTGATCAGAGCTTTGAACAGCGAAGAGACTCGGCTGATAGGAATGAAACCGGTTGATGCTATCAAGAAGAAAAAGATTGAAACGATGTCTTCAGCTCCACAGAAGTTGAAAAATGAGATTAAAATTCCAGGTAACGTGAGATTGAGGTATTTGTACGCTCCCGGAGAGTTGGAGGGAGGTGAGAGAAGACGCGCAACTGATCCCATTTGGTCTCTGGAAACTTACACGGTTGATAGTATCGTGAGGACTCCGGGTGATCCAATTTTGTACTATTTGAGTGAAGGTGCACCAAAAGAGCGTTTGTTAGACAGGAGCTTATGATAGTACCCGAGGGTACACAGTTGCCACCGACAGAGTTTTGAAGTAAAATTTCTTATTCAAGTTTTTCAACACAGTAACCGTGTGCATGTGTGTGAATTTTGTCCTCAAGTATGCTTCTCTTATCATCTTTGGAATCGAGCGCGACTTTGTTAACGGTTTCAGTGTACACCTCGTGCTTGTAACTCCTAATCACATTCATCGTTCTCGTCTGAGGTTTCTCATCGAAGAGACAGCGTTTGTAGTCGTCGAAGGTAATCTTTCTTTCGACGACCGCTTTCTTAATGCCTTTGCACCTCTTTTCCTCGTTTCCCTCGTGCATTCTGAAAGAGTACAACTTTGCTCTCAGTCCAACAAATTCCACTATCTGCTTTCCTCCGGCTTCGTCCTTGAACATGCCGGGACCTTTTTGTTCTTTCCCGTCGGAATTCCCGACGGATGATCAGCTGGGTAGTTGGAAGTGTCAAAGTAGCGGTCCACGTCTAGTGCGATATCCTCGTAAAAATCTTCGGTCTCGATTTCATAAAGTAGCGAGTCTGTATCTGTCATACAGAGCTTCGCTTTGTTTCCGTACTTTTCTTGATGTAATTGTAGTGAAAGTCGTACATCTTCGTCTTTGCAATATCCAGGATGCTCGCTCCGAGATATATCGGCTTGTTGAAGTACAGCGAGGTTTTCTTCATGTGAACAGCCACAAGATTTTCATCAAAGATTGTGCATCGCTGGTAGTTGGGTTTTGCGGCTAATTTGATGGCTTTGTGTTCCGAATTCACGAGATGGACATTGACGCGATTTCCATCGTTTTTCCAAAGACGCTGTTGTTCATCAGTTTGAAGAAATCCTTCTCAAACTCCGATTCAGCTTTTGTTCGAAGACTGGTATTCTTGTCGATGTATGATTTCATGAAGGCTTCCTCTCGGTATTTTATCCCTCTGTGAACCTTGGTCAGTTTGAGTCCAAGCTCCAAGCACTGCTTCAGAGCCACGTGGTGGATAACGTACTTTTCCTTGTCGTTCAGATTCGGAATTAGTTTTTCCACTTTGTTCACGATCAGTCTTTCTGGAGCTAGGGGAAAGTCGTTGTGAAGGTCGTGCAGCTCTTTGGGATATTCCAAATCCACTTCAAGAGTGCACGGGATTTCGCGCCAATTGTCTAGCTCTTTTGACGACATCCACTCGAAGTTACCGACCGGAAGCGGTTGACTCATGGCCCATCCGTATAGGTTGTTCGCGTCGATGTATACGATGTGCTTGGTGGGCTCGCTCGGATCGTAATCGGCACCCATGTACTTGTTGTTGGCTTTGGCATATCTGGTAGATATCGTGGAAACCCCACCTCTATTTTCGTTTTCAAAAAACAAAGTCTTATCGTATTCCGTGAGGAGTTCGAGACGTTTGGACGTCGTTTTTAGCATGCCATCGTAGGTTAATCCGGGAGCCGTGTAAAACCAGCAAGGATCCAGTTCGTAATTTTTCAGACAGACTTTTCTGAAATTTTCGAACACGTCGGCTAAAAGGAGAACGTCCGACTTGAGATACAGATCGTGATACTCCCTCATGGTTTTCATCTCGAAGGCATTCCAAACATTCTGTGCGTGTTCATAATCCTCATCGGAAATGTGTTCTTCGTTGAGTTTGGAGTAGAAGGTGTCTTTGGGTGGAAGACTAGTCTCCTGGAGTTTTTCCAAAGAGTTGACGTGATCGTACGGATACACCCCTTTTCTCAAGAGCAGCTGAAGTTGTTCATCCTGATAAAATTTCGGTAATTCAGAAAACTCATCCAAATTTTCGACGAGTTTGCCAAGTCCAGCAGCCATGAATTTAAAGCTGTCGATAAATCTGAGATCACGCTTGACATCGACTTCTTTTCCTTCCTTATTGGTAAAGGTGTCAACCAATATCTTCTTGGTGAATGAGATGTACTTCTCTTCGTTGGAAGGAATACAGTCGATCTCTCCCTCGGTCTTGCCAAGATTCTTGATGAACAGATGAGCGTCATATCCGGCTAGATTATGAAAAATCACGGGAAAGAACTTTGGTTTCCTATATTTCATATTGCAGATATTGTGGGCAGCTCCTCTAAAGGTTCCCTTATAGTGACAGTGGTCTCTGACGTTGTAATTATCTTTATCATCAGGAGTCAGTGGATCCTTACAGATGTGGCAGTGGGTGGATTTTTGAAGATCTCTCGCTCTTGCTCCCCGAAGATCATTTCCTTTTGGAACTTGAATTCTTGATAGATCTCTTTGATGTTTTGCTCTAGAGTTTCCACAAAAATCTGAGCCACATCTTGGTCCTCAGATTCCTTGGTGAAGATCACTGGTTCTTGAGTGTACACCGAGTCATCAAAACACTTGATATAATAGCAAAAGCCCGATGGTTCGTGCTTCTGATACTTTTTGGTGTAGGAGTCTTTGAGGTTTGGTTGACAAGTTTGAATCGGTTTTGTAAAGATTCAAAATCGGCGTACACGACAAAGGAACGTTCTGAGACTTGAAATGATGTTTAAAATACTGAGATGAATCCTTCTCTGGATCCGGCATTTCAATTTTCACGGTTTCATTATTTTGACATAGCTCTTTATGTTTCACCAATTTTTGTTTGGAGATGTAGGACGTGAGACATCGCATACAATAATATCTAGCATGACCATTTTTACTCTCTCGTGACGACATTAGTCTGCTCATACTCTTGATGACGCAGTAATGTTGGGTGTCATAGCCATCCTTATTTTTGCCCGAAATTAAAAGAAGAATAACTTCGTGTTTTCGATTGCTAGCACCTACTCTCAGCGGGTAGACTTCATTTTTGTACAACCTCTTGGATGAATTTTTTTCGGCGTATCCCAAGACATTAACGGAAATTGTAGGATTGTTCCTTTCAAACTTGGCAATATCTTTAAGGGAGGTTGGAAAGGGGATACCATCCCAGTTGAGCTCTTTGGCTTGTTCTATAAGCTTGTTGTCTACCCGATTTGGATTTTTGTCAACTGGATTGAGGGCTCGAGTGATAGACCACTTGGAGCATTGGTTGTCATCATTTATGAGATTGATGATCGCTTTCTTTTGGCTAGATCTTTTGAGTCGGAATGTATGACGAACCACTCATCGGTTTGTATTTAACTGTGTGAATGCTCAAGTCTACGATCGATTTGAATACCCATCCGCTTCCGCTGTTTTGAAATGTCGCAATGTTTTCCAAAATTCTTTCAGACCACCTTTTGTATAATTCATCAAGATCAGTTGCCTCCAGATTAACATCCGTAGTGGAGGTAAATGAGGCTTCTTTGGTGATAAGTTCTCCCGTTTGGAGATTCGTCTTTTCCATCATGCAGCGAAGAACTAGCACAACCTTTGTTTGACGATTGTTGGTTAAAAGGTTCACAACAGGTTGTTTAGTTGCTGCTAAAAAGGTTCTTGGTTCATAACGTGATCTTCCATCAATTTTGTATTGAGTAGTAAATCGATTGAGAGCAGATTCGGTTTCTTGAATTTCAAAAGGTTTTTTTTTCTGCTTGTACAGTTGTTTAATTTTTCGTTGAAATTTAGTCCGTCTCAAAGGTGGTTGAGGTGTGTCCAAAAAGGACCAGTCTTGCGGTTGTGGTCTTTGTTGCGCTTGTGGTTGTGTTGATGGCATGTACGGCGTTGGTTGAAGGATAGGCGTATCGATATTTTGTATCGGAGCATCCAGCGGATCTAAGACATAGTTTTCTTGAAGAAATTTTATCAGATCGGTTTTGCGGGTGTGTCTCCAATCTCCTTGCAGGCCAGCATTTTTCGCAATGGCTCGTAGATCCTTTACCGTATATTCACTCTTGATTTTTTTTAAACGCTCCCATTCAGCGTTCGATGAAAATTTTAGTATTCTTCTCATCTTCTTTTATTATATACAATGTTTTTATTTTCTTAAACCCTTTTTTTATTTTCAAAAAAATCAATATCAAATTATTATGAGGATTTCATTTTTCGTAATATTTTTTGAAGCCATACAATACTTCTCTCTATTTTTTTGGTAATAAGCCGAACTATATATTTTACCCTTATTTGTCGGAATTCCCAACTCTTTACATAGACCGACATTGTAACAATTCTGCAATGTTACGGGTTTGTAAAATTTGTTTGGATTTTTTTGACTGAGTTGAACCCACTGGTTGTTGTAAAATACGAACAGACGGTTATTTTCTACTTTCGATTCGAGAGTTATTTCTTTTTAACGTTGTAATGATTTTTGAATGATTCCATTTTTTTATTATATTTATTTTTTTAAATATTTTTTCTTAAATGAATAAAATGAAGAGGTTAAAAAAATGCAGGGGGAATTTTTTTCCCTGCATTTTTTTTTTTGGATAAGTTGAAATGCAGGGAAATTTTTTCCCTGCATTTTTTTTTTGATAAGTTGAAATGCAGGGGAAATTTTTCCGTGTAATTTGGATTGGGGTGAATTAAAAATGCAAGGATGTTTTTCTGTGTAATCCTGTGTACACGGCAGTTACACAGGTTTTTGTGATTTTACTGTGTATTTGGTGGTTGAGTCGATTTACACGGAAAATGACTGGTTTATGTGATTTTACTGTGTATTTGATGGTTGGGGCGATTTACACGGCAGTTACACAGGTTTTTGTGATTTTATGTGTATTTGATGGTTGGGGGCGATTTACACAGAAATAGACAGGTTTCTGTGATTTTATGTGTATTTGATGGGGGGCGATTTACACGGGAAAATACAGAAATGTGTTAGAATCGGCAAAAACCTACTACTGCTTAAAAGAGTCATCTGTAGGGGCGCTTAATTTGTAATTACCATTTTACTTGTAATGTGGAACAATGTTGCCGTTAAAAATATGGAACATATGTAACAGCTATCAGTGGCGTACCCAGGTCGAAAAGTTTGACCCAAATTTTTATATATTTTTGGATGGTTTGAAAAAGTGAAAAGTTTGTTTCCGTTTCATGCAAGTTTAAAATGTTTACAAAAGTTTCTGGGGATGCTATTTCGTAAGTGGAAGCCTAATAATTATCATTCAAGTACTTCCAACAATATGATTGTACTCATGGAAAATAAGAGGATGCATGTGTGTAGAATGTGGATTTCCAATGGAGCAATAACACAATACTTACAAATATTTGCAGATTTGAATCATCAGAAGGAATCACCGATGGCGTGGATGCCTCCAAATCCTGTGCGGTGGATATTACTGAACCGAGCGAGTGGAAGCCCATTAAGCGTGATCGTGAAGGTTAGAAGGTTTTGATAGTTCGAGGGTCCTCAGTCCAAAAAACCAATACAAATATTATAAGCCCTAATCCTAATCCTAATCCTAAACCTATAAGCCCTAATCATAACCCTAAACCTATCCTTAACCCTAAAACTAACCATAACTCTATAATCCATAACAAAACCCCAACCATAAACCGTAACTTTATCCCTAGCCCTGACCTTAACACTAACCATAATCATAACCTAAATTACCCCAAACCCTAACATTTTCGGACTTATGACCCTTCGGACTAATGGGGTGTTCCCGGTTACAATACACGTGTGTAACCTACACATTGGTGAATATTGAATAGTTAGTTTAGCAGTTTGAGTTTTGATTTGTTATTACACATCCAATTTCTCAAATTTCAAATTGTGAAAGTGCAGCTTGATTAAAGCGCCCAAAACTTTTGGAGTAAAGGACACATGATTTTGTCTTCCGGCTAACACCTTTCTCTGGTATAAAATGTCACTTCCGGTATAAAACGAAATACGTTTAAAATGCATCTTCTCCCACAAATTACGTAGGAAAGTGACGCCACTTACACACATGCATTGTTGTTACCCAGTGTCAATGTCGTGTACACAGATTTGAGGTCAAAGGTCATGAAGGGGTCACTATCGCTAAATGTACTCAATTCTCTACTCGTGTCATGCTCTCAAGAGTGTTTGATCGTATGTAGGCGCAGCCTTTCGGAAAATGTCATGGACGATAGGGTTGAGATCCTTTTGCCGATGACATGGGGTATGCTCTTTGTGATAGATGGGGGTGGTTTGACAAGTGATTGATATATACTGGCTTGGAAAACCCGGAAACGAGGTCAATGTTGACATCGAGGAAATTAATATTGTTGATGATGGTTTCAATTGTGATTTTTAGTCCACATTCCTGAAAGACTTTGACCCTGTTCACATTAAGAAATTTTCTTTTTTCGACGAGCCTCGAACGAAGATTAAAGATTGTTTTTTCCTAATGTGTACGCATTTTTTGTGGTCTTCGTTCAGCGTAATGTGTACGCATGCTTAATTAGATAATCAAGATTAACTTATCTTCGTCGTATATAGAAATATTCTAATGTGAACAGGGTCTTTGGTTAGATATTTTCTTCTGCGGTCGGCTTTGCCGCCTGAACAGGATTCCATGACGGTTTATCATAAATATAAACATAAAGGCATATGCTATATGGGGTGTGGAGTTCATTTTTGAGTGTATCTTTGGAACTAAACAAGCTATGACAAGTAAAATAATTTGGAATCAAATGAAATCTAAGATCTTAATAATTAATTATGGAAAGTTTTATTTATGGAGGCTGCGGCTTATGAGACAGCGGCTCACTATGTACAGACTCTATGATAAATTTCATTCTTGGTTCCTTGCAGTGCAAATGTGTTGAGGTTTTCTTTAAAAAGTAGTGTATATCAATAAATTTGGTATCAATAGAAAGATGACATTGTTATCTAATATAAACTTCTATTATGTAAAATAGTTAAAATAATAAACTACCTTGAGCTAAAAAAATAGGGGCATGTGTTTTCACCTCAATATATAAAATGGGTGAGTGGTGTGAAATGTTTCACTGTGGTCGTTATTTTAAATATATAATTGGAATAAAAAACTAAATTGGGTATCAGGGATAGCTAAAACACCAATGATTAATTATAGAAAGTGCCAATAAGATATCTTGAACAGTTATAGAATGGGACTTAATCCAACGGGCCAATGCAAGGGTGGTGGAGGTAGCGGGACACTATGCACAAACTTCAAGCTATATGATAGGCATATGTTCTCCAAGACAATAAAAAGAATAATTCTATTTTTTAGTCACTTTTGAAGGGTTTTATCATTTTATGAAAATGATTACCCCCATACATTCATATATTGCTGGAAAGCCATTATTCTTATCTATAAGAAAATTACATAAAATCAGATGTAGGTGTAAGACAGAAATGTTAGGGCCATTATACCCCTGTACTACTGTCAGTAGATGTTTTGTTTCGTTCAAATTTGGTCTCATTTAAATAACTTGGTCAGAACTTTACATCTACGGTAATCTGCCATAATTATTGTTTCCTTTTCAGAATGTATACTTTTATTGTGCTGGGGGTTGATTGAGTGTTGCGAACTGCAAAAGTCAGCGTGTGACGAAAAGTCGTCGAGGTTAAAACCCATTGCATATGCCCACTAATTTAAATTTAAATTTAGTGAGTTAGTTTCCAAGTGTCGTCACGGCAACAATATAAACCAACAAGCCGTGTCAAGAAGAGTCTGTTGTATGTTCTGTATTATTACTAGCCTGATGATCGCCATTGCCTACGTATTTTTTAACTTTAAATTTAGATCATATCAAGAAACTTGAAGAGAAGCATGACTGGGAACTTAAACTGGCAATTTCAAGTAAGGTAAGAAAAAACAACGTTGATCTAATTTGAGTAAATATAATCACAACACTAAAAAGAAACTCTGCACTTCGATAACCCGCCGTAAATCTAAACCTGCTCATTTTATGATTGGATATTGCATTTGCTACCAAAAGCTCTAATATTGATACCAGTTCATGAAATTTGGTGTATAAAATGAAATGATCACACAGTTGGAATTCTATGTATGTGGCCAAGCTCGTTTGCCCGCGAAGATCACGGGTCGACTATCCCACGTGCCTGGATCATTCAATTGTTAATTTAAAACGCATGCTTACTGATATGAATACTAGAGCATGATGCAATCGATATACCCTTTAGACGGTTGTTTCGGGCTATTAAATGGCATTATCGCGCTCTGCATTCAACTCTACAGCTCCGTGTGTTCCTTTTAAAATTTTCAACTTTTACAAATTCACCAAATTTCATATACTGGTATCAATCAATTTAGACGTTTTGGTAGCAACTGTGGTGTTAAATTAGTGCTACCAAGATGCTACACACAACAGTATTAATCAAACAGTCACACATAAGCAGGTTTAGATTTATGACGTGTTACATAAGTGCGGACTTTCTTTTTGTGTTGTGTTTAGTTGTGAGGTGGTGGGTTGGGGATTGTTTTTTGGCTATTTGTTTTTGTTTTTGAACAATAAACATTGTGGTGCGGAAGTATATGGTTGCTGCATAAGTTGTGTTTATTTCTTTAAATATCTCGAAATTTGAATTGTAGTATTTACCTTTGACAACAGATAACAGATGCACAAGAAGAGGAACACGAAGATTTTCCAGCAAAGGCTGAAGAACCACTTCCAAGTAAGAAAGTGTATAAGAAAACAACAACAAATACCACACGTTGGATATTTAGTTTATAACATTTGATATTTTGATAGTTATGTTACATTATTTTTCTCAAAACTTGAAAAAAAATCTGTCACAAGCAATAATATTGCGGCTGGTACAAATCTAAGCATAAGGAATCTTGCGCACCATAAAAAACGTCATTTGTCAGTTTATTTTTTCATTGTTTACAGTAGCAGACGGGCGAAGTTTACCGAAACAAATAGTAAGGGCAATCATGGTGAGTAAAACAGTTAAGTTCTGCATTTTTTAGTCTTTTTTTCAAGCTCAAGAGACAGTCAGTGATATTTCAGTAGAATGTAGTCCAGTGACGTATACATACCGGAATGGTGTAATGAAAACACATGCTCTCTTTGCGGAGTTAAATTTGCCAAAAAAAGATAAACACTATAATTTTAATCGAGATTTACCCAGTTTGAGCCGTTTGAGGGCTCTCTGCCTAATTTGCTAAATAATTTGTGCTCCGTATCAATATACAAAACACATAGGACAGATGAGGTGAGTGTATCAAGATTATTTAACATGTTTATGAAACGTGTGACTTGGAAAAATTAACTTTAATGAAAATAAGTAAAAATATAATCGAACATAACCTTTCTTGTACGTGGTAGTGGTCAAGGCAAGTATGTTGCGAACAAGAATAACATACAGATTGTTTCTTAAAAGCATTATAAATTCTACTTGATTCTATGTCGATATATGGTATGTAATGTATTCAAAACACGAGGGTATCATGCTCTTTTTCGAAGAGGCTAAGCGTATCCAACCCAAGATAGCCGCTATCTTACAAATACCATGTACACCCCAAAGACAAATGATCAAGTAATATACAGCGGTGTTAGCCAGGACTATTATGGTTTGATTTACAATATTTTTCTTCAACTGTAACAGTGAAATAAAAGTTCAACCTGAATGATATATTCCTAGAACCCAATTTCCTACACAATACGGCATCTGTATAATGAAACTGCTTTATTTGGCATTGTTTTATAACAGCCAAAATTCAAAGAAGAGCCAGATGTCAAACAAACTCCAAATGATGCTTCAAACGACGCAGGTAACGGTATACGTGAACATGACTTGGAGGGTCCGAACAATAGAATGCCTGTTTTATGGGTACCATAATATATTCAGGTTTACACAAGTAGTGCATTTATGTAATATTACAAAGGTGGAGTCCAAAAATAAAAATAAAACACAAACTATTATGTTAACAAAGAAAGTTATTAATAGGTCGGTGCTCTCTTTCCGAGATCTGTACCTAACGTGAGTAGGCAAAACATTTTTCACATATTTCGATCTTTAAGTCATTTCATCTTTTGTGATAGTTAGTTTTGGGAAAAGCATGTAAGTGCTATCAACATTTGAATACAAATATCATACTTTAGGAACAATCAAATATGTATTATCAAATACATGTTATTCTACTTTCGAACTGAAATTCAATCCAGAATATATATCCAGAAACAATAATACCGTAGAAACCCGTCTATAAGGAATAGAAGCGACTGTGATGATAGCATATTTCACGCTAGCGCCCTCCACAATATTATATCATTATGGAATTTGAGCAAATCATTTACCGACAAAAGCAGGTATACAATGTATTATTTTATCTTTATTTCGCATCTCACGAGCATAGCTCACTTGGCAAGGCATAAGACTTTGGTTCTTAGATCGGAAGATGGTGAGTTCGAGCCTCATCACGGTCACACAAACTTTTATAAACAAAATATTGTTCAAACTTTTCATTTATATTTTCTTGCATTTTCTAAAGACTCCTTTCGTGATCATTTTTTTTTCATATTTAGTTTAATTTATTCTATTGTTTTTCTTTTATTGTTTCTTTTCTTTGTCTTTTTTTTTTGTTTAATTTTATTTTTTCTTTATTTTTCTTTGATTTATATAATATTGGCAGGATAAGGAGAGGAGGGAACTAAAGACCCATTCAGTGATTTGCTCATCCGGACGATCGTAAAAATCATCAAAATTCACCTTTGTCATTGTCATAGATGTGGTAACATAGCCTGCTAGTGGTTCAGCAGAAAACCGTGTGACACATAATATACATTTGGCTACATTTTATTATACGATAAATACGAATTTATTAAACATAGTAACAAATATTCTCTGGCAGATCGGTTATACGATGGAACTGGTAGGCATAGGCCTATTATAAATTCGGGATATTAAATATCTTCCTGACGAGACAGATCTGCGCATGTGGTCAAAGACGATTCCTTACTAGCCACAGACCGTCCGCTGGAATTAGTTGAACATGAACCATTCGCTATGGCTGTTGGTCGGACCTCTCATCTCTCCACATCGATTGTGACCTATAATCCCCGACATTGCCCTTATGAACTCACATCCTCCTGTTTTATTCAATACGCTGGCGAAGTTACGTAATAATCGGATTAACTACCATAGCAATAGGTGAAAACAATTTTTGAATATACCGCGTTATACGTTCAGGCGGTACCTCTTCATTGAACCATATCATGCTGCACCTGTAAGATCTTTGAAAAGACCAGTATTGTATTCAATCTATGATTGCAGACATACACAGTACAGGTGATGAGTGTAACCTGCTTGTAGCGCAGCGCGATATGTTCAAAATTGTTTTCACCTATTGCTATGGTAATTAATCCGATTAATTACGCAACTTCACCAGCGTATAATGGCCGAATAAATTCTGACCATCACTTGGCTTGTTGGATTCGTCTATACTACAATTCGCTGTCGAAGTGACGTAATAATCGCAATAACTACCATCAAGCAGATTGCACTAATCACCCGCGTATGTCACCAAACATAGATTGAATACCACTCTTTTCATAAATACTAATCTTACATGGCGAGTGATTAGCATTTCTTTGACAACTATGGTTTAATGCATAGGTGCCACGTGAACGATGAAGTGCAGGGCTATATATTCGAAATTGTATTCATCAATTGCTATGGTAGTTAATCCGATTAATTACGTCACATCGACAGCGAATAGCCTATAGTATTGGTTCAAGTGGAACAAAAAATAGTGTATGTCCATTGCTAGCTATGGTAATTAATCATGTTAGTGTTTACATCACTACTTCGGTGAAGTCAAGAGAAGTGTGCCTTCTCTACCAACGCCTGTGATATAACAGGTGCAAGCGAAACAAAATTGAATGACCAGAATAGTTTCCTTTGTCAGATGAATTGATTGAAGTTTTTGAAGACACTCTATTCTTGATGGGACAATAGATTCAAATATGGAATAATTATTATTCCTCATCTATTTTTTTTATTGAAAAACTGCAATTGTGGCAACAGAACAATATTTATTTTGATTTCATTTCAAGTAGAAACAAAATCGTGCTTAAGCCAAAACGCACCCTACCTACCATTCCTCAAGAATTGGGATGGCACAAAGGTGCAACATAGGTTTTTATTGCAAAGACGAGGACAGACAAGTAGTTACAACACATCTGTCTAACCGTGGGTTTCGCTATTATTTAGAATAAATGCTTTTACTAGTTTCTATAAAACCACAAAATTACTAAAAAAACTATAAAAAACTAAAAAACACAAAAAAAAACAAAAAAAACACACCTAAAATTAAAAGTAGAAAGGTAGATTTGAAGAAAGATAAAAAGAACATGTCAAAAAGTTAAAATTAAACGAGAATGAAAAAACGGAACCGGTGCCCGGACCATGCTCTCTTCAGCATGTCTTCAGTTCCAAAGTCTGACGCTCTATCAATTGAGCTATACGATCCTGATATACGAAACAGTCGTTATTATGTCAATACAATTGATTGGTGTTACAACATACTTAGATGGAATGCATAGCCACCCAGTGCCAGTATATATTTGCTCAAACTCCAAATACAACAAGCAACCAATTTTATTGAGGGCGTTTCTTAGGTATATCCTTGTAGACGGGGTTTTACGGTATAATAATATACAATGACAATTATTTAAGCGCCTTATCAAACAGGTCAAAGCAATGTACAAAGAAATGACTTAATGATACCATCTAATGTTAAATTCTTACGCTACCATCTTATGCTACAATCATAAAAACACTCATTCAGTAAAGCAAAATATAGCTTACATTATTAAAAGATATAACAAGAACACCAAGAGCTCAGTCTTTTGAAACAGATGAAATTTGAGAGATTTCCTGAAACTTTCTATAAAAAGGTTAATCATTAATTTTGTTTGTTTGCTTTTTTTAGTGTATTCAGCAGAATACATACGAAGTTCACTAATACAGGAGCACAGACCAACGGAAATAATAGTGAGTAAAATGTTGAAATACTTAAGTTTAGTCATTCTAGTCTCTTCATTCATTCAAACTCAGGAGACAATAGTGATCTTTCAGTGGAATATCAGGGGCCAGCGGGTACCATTCCAATGACGTATACGTATATATTACACATACCGGCAGTTGTTTGAGGTGTAATGATGAATTTGAAGACGGTCTGTCTAAAAGATTTTTACTCTATTTTGGCTCGTAATCAAAATAAATGTTGATGTTAAATAGGGCAAACAAAGAATTAGCACTGCCGTTTAAGTCGAGTCCTGCCCGGTAGGAGCCATTTGGCGGACCACTCTGCCTAAATGACTACTGGAATTTGTGTTCCCTGTCAATATGGTTTCCTCAGGACTGCTGATGAGTCATTTGAGCATTGGGGAGTGTATAAAGATATTTTACATGTTTATAAAACGTATGCCAAATATCCTACTTACTTCAGGAACACAAAATACAGGCTAGGAAACAACCTGATGACATTCCAGAAAACATAAGAAAGGCTAAGGAACAACCGGATGATCTGGAGATAACATTTTGGGATTTTGCTGGTCAAGATGTGTATTACTCAACACACCAGGTGAGTTGCACACAACCAAGCAGCCGGTGGGAAAGTTTATCACTTAAAACGTTTATTAAGTGTACCCTCTCCAGGGGCGTAGCAAGAGCATCAAGGGCCCATGGACAATTTGAAGGCCCTGCACTCCCGTGCCGAGAAAGACATGTGCACTCAAGTCAGTGGCCAAGTTTTGGTTTACGTATAATATAGATAGGGACTAACATGATGCGCAAAGCACGAGGCCCCAGATCAACAATGAATTTTGCTATCTGAATGCGCGCAAAGCGCGGTAAATTTTACAATTACAAACATGCTATTGGGGTGAAAAGAAAGATGTACAAGGCAATTTTGGGGGCCCTGGACAAGGGCCCATCTGGCCCAATGGTAAATCCGGCCCTGCCCATTATCAGCCCTTATTTAATTTTCGCTTTGTGGTCGGGGCCCCTGAACCCTCGGGGCCCATAGACTTCGTCCACCCTGTCCCCCCCGCTTGCTACGCACCTGACCCTCTCCTCAATGTTACACTTTATTGAGCTTGATGTATGTTTATAATGATAGAGTATGGGTAAAATGATATTGTTATATAATAAACATCTACCAAAAAGTAATTACCTCCTTAATGAATGGTCATTATATCACAATGTCAACTCAAATGTGGGATATGCATTCGAAGCAGAATTTATGTCTGCGCATTATGACACCGCATTTGTTGCAATGGTCCCAATATTAATGTTGCAGTATCCATTTAAATTAAAGTAAGATTTGAAAGTTGGAGCAAAATCCTTGCCTTGTATTTAGTGTCTATATAAGGAAATGTTTTTAGCTCTCATTAGATTAGTCTTCTTGTTTCGTGAATTTGGAGACGGGCAAAACATGTGGTAATCAATAAAACAAATCATTATTCACACCAGTGGTCATTGTTTACATGAGCCCATATTTAAACATTTATAAATTTACTCCCGATCTTGAAACAAATTCATTCACTCAGGACGATGGTCACCAGTTCTTTTGTTATGGATAGTCGCGCTAAAAGTCGATTGATACATGTTAAAATCAACATAATTCAGAGATAGACCTTTTAGTTATGAAATTAATTTCCTCAGTCAAATATAAAGCAATATTTTTTCCTTCAGAAATTTCAGTTAAAAACATAGTGTTTAGATATAAATTAAAATGAAAATTCTGGGGTAAAAATTAGGCATGAAATTGTGTCTTTTAGTGTTATATTTTTGATTTGTACAGACCTTAAGTTCGCCCGCGAGCTTTTTTCGGAATTCATTTTTTACCGCTTCAAACTAATATAGTTTGCTGAAGAAAGATATTTCCCACCTCTATTATAGTTTGGTCAAAATTTCCGTTTTGATTTCACCTTTTTATTTCACTTGCGACTGCCACAATGTTCAACCAGTACTTCATTTCTAATATAACCAGCAGAAATAATCGATATTTCTATTGTGGGTTGCAAAATCATCCATCAATGGGTACATTCGCGAGTTGGTTTGGACAAAATTGGTAGTCGGAATTGAAAAATGGTGCAATCAAAACAGAAATTCTGACAAAACTATGATATAATAGCTTCATATGATGTGTTTTAGAAAGTTGGGAAATATCTTTCGTTAGCGAATTATGTTACTTTTGAAAAGCAAAAAGGCTCGCGGGGCAACTTGAAGCCTGTGAAAATCAAAATTATTACACTACAAGCTTAAATTTGCACACATAAGTTTTGGGGTTTGAAAATATATACAGTACAAAGCATTATAGTTTTCTTTTGACATTTACTGAACAAATGAAAATTATTACTTTTAATTTGGCCGAGAAAATTAAATTTACATTGAAAAGGTGTAACTCAAAATTTTGCTCATTTCAACACCAAATGTGATCGTTTGTATTGCCTCATTAAATGGCATCCTTGCATAACAATAGATATCGGTTGACCACCGTTGTGAGTGCATCAGGTTAGGTAATTACGAATTTTGAGTTTTCTTTTGTCAAAAACCAATTTGAAAAAAAAAAAAAAAAACTAGTTTTTTTCTTGTTGAAAGTTTCGTCAGTGTGCCACTGAGTTTATCAAAGCTTGGTGCTGTTGTGATGACCCAACAGCTGATGACTACCGGGAAGTTATGTCACTTCCGGTAGCGATGTCAGTCTTGCTAACAGCTTTCAAAAGTGGATCATACACGTGACTTAGATCGTAGATCCCCTCGTCTCTGTTCATTATTCCTCGCCCCTCTTGCTTCTTGCTGATCTGAATTCTTTAATCTATCTTGCTCTCTCTCTCTCTCTCTTTCTCTCTCTCTCACTCTCTCTCTCTATCCCCCCTTCTCTCTTTTAGTATCCCCCTTAGCCAAGTCGACTTTAAGTCTAGCATGGCGTAAATTCACGTATGCGGAAGAACAAGACCAACAAAATTCTTTTTTTTGGACACCCTCATAATCCTTAATCCAAAAACCTGACAACATTTTCGCCTGATCTTTGGTTTCTGAACAATAGAGAAACTAAAACCCAGAACTTGAAACGAGGGAGTGGTATCACTTTCCTAAGTGTTGCACTTACACATGACTTTCTATTCATCTCTTATTGATAGTCACCTACCAGGCTCATTTGGGAAAGGGATGTTGATTGAGATGGATACAGAACATATTATTTGCTACGATATTTTCAAAAATGCTCTTGAATTTTGTTTAATTTGAGAAGGATAAGATAACTTCCTACCATTCTGCAATTTATTTGTTGCAGGTCTTTTTCAACCGAAGAGCCATCTTTGCACTTGTGTTTGATATGAGTAAGACGCTAAAAGATCAATGTGAAGTTCGTGATTTCTCTTCAGAGGTAAGTATTATTTACACTTTAGTGAATATGTACAATATGCAATGACACTCAAAAATGTAAATTATTGCGGTATTATTGATTCTTCATGAAGTTGTTTAGGACAAATCAAACTCTGGTAATTTATAGGACAAATTAATTAAACTTTGGTAATTTTTCATAAAAGTGCGATACCGGTTTTTTTTACTTGTCTCGTATTTTGTTGTCTGTTTTCCTTTTAGGAGGAAAAGTCTCGATTCCACGATTTCAATGGGGAGGACTTTATCAAGTTTTGGTTGGAGTCTATTTATACTTATGCTGCACAGGATTCTTATGAAAAAGGATATCCACCAATCTTCATCATTGGAACACACAGACGAGATTCAACAATTGTAAGATGTTTAGTTTTTAAGAAAATCCTTGGAGGTTCATATAGGCCTAATCACCTACCTGTTACGGTGTGATCTAGACGCGTACTGTTGAAGAGGCTCATCACAGCGTTATGTCTTAACCTATCGCATGATGAATTAAAGTTATAATATACGATCTTATAATAAGGGATTAGGTTTTTTCCCAAACTTGAATATTCCTACTTTCTGTATTTTTGCAGGAGGCAGCAGATATGGAGAAGGACATTTTTGGCATATTTAAAGGGAAGCAGTATGAGAAATATGTTAGAAGACAATTTCATTTCCTAGAGAATGACCCAGCAAAAAGGCTGGAATCTGATGAAAAGGTAAACATAGACATATTATATTTTGGTATAAAAATATACCGTGATGCAGACTTCAGCAGCGTCAACAATCACAAAACGGACATGCCATATAAGTTATAGGAAGTCAACTGAGTTTGAAATTACATGTTATGATCAGAGGGGTGCGATGTTCCAGGAAATATTCAAAACACCACCCAGATACAAAAGTACACATTACGTTACAGGAATTAGTCTTGATAGCTTTAGTGTTTAAGTTACTTCAGTTACAGCAGTTACAGCAGAATGATCTTGTTCAGTCCAGCTTTCCAGACTGGGGCAATTTCTTGTCAAGGACATGGCTTTTAATTTGCTTGCAAGGTCAAGAGACGTTTTCAAATGTAGCTTACAAGCAGCCCTGGAATTATTTTTTTTTCTTGAGGTGCAAAATCGCAACCAACTTTTCCAGTTGGGGTGCAATTCATTATCATCAGGTGAAATTTTAAGTGAAGACTTAATATTGTTGTTACTTATATCACATATATCGCAGGCCTCGAACCTCGAAACACCTTTTTGATTACGATTGTGTTTTTTTAAAACCATAATTCAACTTGCAGCTTTTTATCGTATTTTGTTGGGCATAAAGATATGATTTTTGATGGCAAATCATGAGTAAGCCATATAGTTAGCCTCTCAGCCACGCGCAATTGGGAAATGGTGTTCACTTTATGTTTGAAGTCGATTCTAGACCAAAATTTTCCGAGGAACACGATCCCGGTGGGCCTTTTTTGAAAAATGTGCCCAAAGTGCCCTTTTTCGGCAGAGCTGCCATTCGGGGGGTCAAAATTTGTTTTTAAGTATTCTCTGGCCAAATATGGTATATTTGGTGTCTATTTATATGTTTTCGAGCATGGAAAATCTATTCTGATAGTTTTAAAAATCAAAAATAGCTGCCTTCTGTTCAAAAATCCAAAATGGCGCCCAAAGTGCCCTTTTCCGGTAGTGCTCCCATTTTGGGGGTCAACATTTGTTTTTAAGCATACTCTGGCCAAATAAGGTATATTTGGTGTCTATTTATATGTTTTCGAGCATGGAAAATCTATTCTGATAGTTTTTAAAATAGCTGCCATATGCTCAAAAGTCCAGAATGGCGCCCAAAATGCCTTTTTTCCGGGGGTGCTCCCATTTTGGGGGTCAAAATTTGTTTTTAAGCATTCTCTGGCCAAATATGGTATATTTGGTGTCTCTTTATATGTTTTCGAGCATGACAAATCTATTCTGATAGTTTTTTTTTTTTTTTATAGCTGCCTTATGCTCAAAAATCCAAAATGGCGCCTAAAATGCAATATTTGTCCAAATTGAAATATTTCCCCATGTATGAACATTTGTAAAATGATTTTAGTACCTATTTGCATTGTGTGGGGTACAAAGATCACAATCAATCTATTTTTAAAATTCAAAATGGCTGCTGCATACCCAAAACTCAAAATGGCCTCCAAAACGATGTAGTAATGTGGCCAAAAAGAAAACAATGTTCCACAACTTTAGTGTTGAAAATTAAGTGTTAGTTTAAATATAATTATGTAGAAATGTGTTGGTAGCAGTTTATGAAAGCTCAAAATGGTTGCTATTGGCTTGAAATCATACTAGTAATGTCCGTCACATAGCTCATAATGACTGTTTGTACTAGTATTATGATAATGATCTTAGGTTCAATTTGCATTTTCTTGATTTAAACTTATATTACAGCTCCCTTCAAAATCCAAAATAGCTGCAAGAACTAAAACACCACCTAATAGTGATTTGCTGTTCGCAGGTCATTTTGATCGCCATTTGAAATATTTCCCCATGTATGAACATTTGTAAAATGATTTTAGTACCTATTTGCATTGTGTGGGGTACAAAGATCACAATCAATCTATTTTAAAATTCAAAATGGCTGCTGCATACCCAAAACTCAAAATGGCCTCCAAAACGATGTAGTAATGTGGCCAAAAGAAAACAATGTTCCACAACTTTAGTGTTGAAAATTAAGTGTTAGTTTAAATATAATTATGTAGAAATGTGTTGGTAGCAGTTTATGAAAGCTCAAAATGGTTGCTATTGGCTTGAAATCATACTAGTAATGTCCGTCACATAGCTCATAATGACTGTTTGTACTAGTATTATGATAATGATCTTAGGTTCAATTTGCATTTTCTTGATTTAAACTTATATTACAGCTCCCTTCAAAATCCAAAATAGCTGCAAGAACTAAAACACCACCTAATAGTGATTTGCTGTTCGCAGGTCATTTTGATCGCCATTTTGAACACCAATTACCTTAATTACCGTTACATTCAAGATGGCCGATAAAGTTTATTTCGTATTTTCCTATTTCATATAGTTATTAATTGTCATTTTTACGAGTCCTCTTCTGAACTCTCTTCACTCAACGGGACTTCTTCGTCCTCTGAATCTTCAGAGTCGCTGATCAGAACATTCCCCTTAGTTCTGTTGGGATTTCTGGAGTCGGCATGACTGCTTCTGGAGGTTCATCCCCTTCCTCCTCTTCCACCATCTATCTCACGTCACCTCATCTTCATTTGGAAGTGCTGAACCATGGTACCAAACGGGCTTAAGAACATCATCATCATCAAGTTCCCAGCCGTAGTATAGAGGATTCTGTTGTTTGAACATACCAACCAGGCAATTAACCATACAGTTTACTAAAAAATGTGCACGTTGGATGTGGCATTTCATTGATTTACCGTCAGGGGGAAGCCTATGAGACGGGGTTACCTTCCGCTTCTTTCCCTTTCCACACATTCTCATTGCATAGCGACTATCCCCTGTCGTCTCTTCCCTCCTTGGCCTGTTGTAAACTATGTGAAGTATGAAGACTGTAACTTCATTAACATTGGCTGCAGTTCCTTCAAGGCTACATAGAAGTTCTAGGCTTTCTGGATTCTGTTGTATCTTGGTAAAGGCTCTCATTTTAGACCGGCCATAGAAAGGTTGCGTGAAGTCGCTGCCTGTTACTACATGAAAAGCAGGTAGGCTCTTGCAAATATCTCTTCCAAGGTGATTTGCAAGAGACTTGATATCATGGTACGTTATGCCTGCTCTTGGCAGCCTGGTCCCTTGTCTGAAATACAGGTTCTTAGTAGCATTTTCTGCTACAAATAGCAACAGAATAAATACATCTGTGTCATCAGCTTCCACACAAGTATTATGTGTTGCAGTAGAATACACTACGTGGAAAGCCAGGCGAGGGTCAGCTTCTCTTTGATAGGAAAACAGCTCTGGGATTTCTCGTATTACTGACTCTGGTTCTGACGGAAGGCAAAACACACATGACCCTTTGTGACAAAAACATCTCTTCCTAGAGTAGATTCATCAGATGAAATCAGCTAGAAGTTGCGTTAGATGCAGTTTGTTGGATTCATTTGTAAGGAAGTCATCCCATTCACCAAGCTGTGGTAACTGTTGGTCAAGGTGAGTTAATCTTCTTTCTCTTCCTTTGTCTGGACGACCCTTAGACAGGTACAGTGTTGAATCATCGGGTCGACGACATGCAGGCATAGCGGTGATGTGAGTGGTGGTAGTCAACCAACAGTTGTGTACGCAGTAATGGGAATGATGGCCATCCATGAAGTTTGTGTTGCAAATTAGTATACTTTCATCAATCTGACAGTGCAAGGGATACTTTGTAGTGAAGTGAAGTTTGGCATCAAGAGTGTTTGTGATCTTAAAAGGCCATAGGGCCTCGGCAAATTTTTAAGGACCATGCAGTGTGGTTTTTGTGATAAGTGTGGGTGGGCAAAAATGAGACTATAGTCTTACCAGGAGCCCGTGAAGACAGGTGAATACAGGTGAATACAGGTGAAAAGTAGATCAAATCCCAAGTCATTGTTCAGAAATAGCTTACAACTCCTGTCACCTGCAGCGCCGAATTGCTCAGCACCAATTAACATAGAGTGTTGTGTCGTCGATGCCATGCGTATCGTCAGTATGATGACAATAAATGGTCTCAAGCCATTTACCTTTAGATCGTGGGTGAAAAGAGTCATCGACCACCTCAAGTTGCTTCCAGGTAGAATTCTTCATATAGTGTTCGACGACAATCGTCGACCCAATAATTCAACACTGTATCTGTCTAAGGGTCGTCCAGACAAAGGAAGAGAAAGGAGATTAACTCACATTGACCAACAATTACCAGAGCTTGGTGAATGGAATGACTTTCTTACAAAGGAACTTCTAGCTGATTTCATCTTATCCGATGAATCTACTCTAGGAAGAAATGTTTTTGTCACAAAGGGTCATGTGTATGTTTGCCTTCCGTCAGAACCAGAGTCAGTAATACGAGAAATCCCAGAGCTGTTCTCCTATCAAAGAGAAGCTGACCCTCGCCTGGCTTTGCACGCAGTGTATTCTACTGCAACACATAATACTTGTGCATGTGTGGTAGCTGATGACACAGATATATTTATTCTGTTGCTATTTGTAGCAGAAAATGCTACTAAGAATCTGTATTTCAGACAAGGGACCAGGCTGTCAAGGGCAGGCATAACGTACCATGATATTAGGTCTCTTGCAAATCACCTTGGAAGAGATATTTGCAAGAGCCTACCTGCTTTTCATGTAGTAACAGGCAGCGACTTCACGCAACCTTTCTATGGCCGGTCTAAAATGAGAGCCTTTACCAAGATCAACAGAATCCAGAAAGCCTAGAACTTCTATCTAGCCTTGAAGGAACTGCAGCCAATGTTAATGAAGTTACAGACTTCATACTTCACATAGTTTACAACAGGCCAAGGAAGGAAAGGACGGCAGGGGATAGTCGCTATGCAATGAGAATGTGTGGAAAGGGAAAGAAGCGGAAGGTAACCCCGTCTCAGAGGCTTCCCCCTGACGGTAAATCAATGAAATGCCACATCCAACGTGCAAACTTTGTAGTAAACTGTATGGTTAATTGCCTGGTTGGTACGTTCAAACAACAGAATCCTCTATACTACGGCTGGGAACTTGATGATAATGATGTTCTTAAGCCCGTTTGGTACCGTGGTTCGGCACTTCCAAATGAAGATGAGGTGAGACAGATGGTGGAAGAGGAGAAAATGCAAATTGAACCTAAGAACATTATAATATACTAGTACAAACAGTCATTATGAGCTATGTGACGAACATTACTAGTATGATTTCAAGCCAATAGCAACCATTTTGAGCTTTCATAAACTGCTGCCAACACATTTCTACATGATTATATTTAGACTAACACTTAAATTTCGATACTAAAGTTGTGGAACATTGTTTTCTTTTGGCCACATTACTACATCGTTTTGGCCGCAAATTTGAGTTTTGGGTATGCAGCAGCCAGTTTGAATTTTGAAAATAGATTGATTGTGATCTTTGTACCCCACACAATGCAAATAAGTACTAAAATCATTTTAAAAATGTTCCTACATGGGGAAATATTTCAATTTGGACAAATATTGCATTTTAGGCGCCATTATGGATTTTTGAGCATAAGGCAGCTATTTTTGATTTTAAAAACTATCAGAATAGATTTGTCATGCTCGAAAACATATAAAGAGACACCAAATGTACCATATTTGGCCAGAGAATGCTTAAAAACAAATTTTGGCCCCCAAAATGGGAGCACCCCCGGAAAAAAGGCATTTTGGGCGCCATTTTAGATTTTTGAGCATAAGGCAGCTATTTTAAAAACTATCAGAATAGATTTTCCATGCTCTAAAACATATAAATAGACACCAAATATACCATATTTGGCCAGATAATACTTAAAAACAAATTTTGACCCCCAAAATGGGAGCACCCCCGGAAAAGAGCACTTTGGGCACATTTTTTCAAAAAAGGCCCAACGGGATCGTGTTCCTCGGAAAATTTTGGTCTAGAATCGACTTCAAACATAAAGTGAACACTATTTCCCAATTGCGCGTGGCTGAGAGGCTAACTAATAATAAAATGCTCGTAAATTTAGCGATTGTATTTATCGGGGTTCCTTAATCATTATTTGGGGCTTGACGTGGCAGAAGAATAGGTTAAAAGATGTATGAAAATTTGGCACCCCATTTTTAAAGTGGGTGGAATGCGCATATTTTGAGGTTCAAACTGCGGTGTAATAGGGCTTAATTGCACGTGTGCTTACAAGATTTAAACGTAATATTCAACATCCATTTTTTTTGTATTTTCAGGCATTTACGGACACGAAGAAAGCTATCGCAAATGCTGCTATGGATGCACCACACATGAAAGAAGAATACCCGATCAAGTGGCTGAAGTTTCATAAAGCTGTGATTGAAACTCTAGGCACCGATGGCAGTAAACCTTACATGACATTAAATGAGGTATATTACAATTTACTTCATTAAAAGACTGGTATGCGTTTTACTGCTATATACCTCCTATACACTCTAATATTTAAGGCATTGGGAACGTGACAATAATCCATATAGAAATTTAATGTCAATAATGTCAAAATACATGTATTAAGGCTGGCTCACACTAGGACGAATGGGGGGGGGGGGGTCGACTGCAACCAACCTTATGCTGCGATTTGTAATTTTGAATTTCCCGTCAATCATCGTGTGTTGCCTATAATTCAGGGCCGAAATTTTCAGTGGCGTCCGTCGGTAAATTCTCAGCATGTTGACGGCAAAAAAATAGTTGTGATTCCGTTCAGATTCCTTTAGTCGTTTTGAAGTCATCGCAAATTCGTTGCTAGTTGTTGTCAAAAACAAAGGCAAGTGACGTCACATTCCGAACCCTGACGATACAGCCACCGTTCCCTGCCGCTAGCCGCCTGACCTCCACGCTTGCTGTCGGGCTCCGTCGAGACATCGTCACTCACCGCCCAACCCAGACAACGTCCGATTTTGGTCGCCAGACTGCGTTTCCTGTCGCAGCCAAATACGGCGCCTCCGCCTAATAGACTGGTTCTCTTTTGGAAATAATTATGTGCTTATTTAAGCATATAAACTTTACTCATTAACATTGTCCATAGAATTTCTAGAATATTCCATGTACAAACCCAATTTCAGAACAAGTGAAAATTAATATCTGATGACAAAATATATTACTTTTTATTATGGAGTATTTTTGGCATATAATATTATCCACGAAACGGTAATGGGGGAAATTTGAAAAGATGGTCGGAACCAAAACCGTAACCTCAACCTTTCAGTGCTGAAGAAAGGTCCTCTAAATACTTATGAATACTTTCCGTGGTCTGTACATCTTTCTGTCTTTCCCATTCCGTATCTAAGCCATGTACACCGGTTAGCGGCAAAGCTAAAACTATCTGCATATTTCAGGCAATTAATTTTAAGTCTTATGTAATTTCAATTGATGTTTAAAAATTGTATACAGGCGAAAGCGTTAGCAGCTAAATGTGACATCACAGATGAGTCACAGTTTACCACCATGCTGGGTCTGTATCATGATCTGGGAACCATCATCTGGTTTGAAGAAGATAAAACCTTGAGGAACACTGTCATCTTGGACCCGCAATGGCTCATTGATGTGTTCAAGGCAGTTATTACTGTTTCAGCTCTTCGAGATCAGGCAAGTACTTCTGTTTATTTCACTGGATCCTGTACTGTAACATAGTAAAAACTATATGTATTAATATGAATGATTATAACACCAAAAATATAACACTTGTCTTTATACATAGATATTTAGTGGAAGCGTCTTTAGCTCCCCATATTACAGAATAACCTTTTGGAAAAGATATCGCCCGAAGTGCACGAAAAGTTAGATCAAATACTTTGAATGGCAAATGCACGCGAAGCTTGCCAAAAAAAGCAAATTATATTCTAAAATGGCCAAATACTTGCTTTAAATTTGGTTAGAAACATAAGGGGGGGGGGATTGCATGGATTCTGGATACATAATCCTCGTCGAATATTGGGGAATTCGTAAGAATGCAAAGAAAAATAACATTATAATGGGTTCCATTAGAAAATATATCTTAGTGGGCCCGGATAGAAGCGACACCTTAACCCTAGAACTACTTTTTGATCATTTGAACTACGAAAGGAGAGGGTTGTTGCAACCCCTAATTAAAAAACCCTCATACTTGATATCGACATATAGCTATCATGGCTCACCTCTATCCAGGGGTACCAAAATAAGTAAAAAAGTTCCAAACATAAAATCGTTATGACGTCATAATGTGAGCGCGCCCATGCAAAATTTGACAATTCTGGCTATGTACAAAAGTATAGACAAGATTGAATTTCGGCTAAAAATTCTACGAAAATGCGATTTTTACAGAATGTTTTCCTAAAGAAAATTACCATTTCAGCTAACTAACAAGTCAGTAGCTCTTAGAATAAGTTTACAAGAACGAAATAAAACTCACGGGTTTTACTGTAGAAACCAATGGTGGGCCTCACCACCCCCATCCTATGGTAATTTTTGATTGCCGGTCGTAGCTCTGGGAATAAAATAATGGGTAAAAAGCGATGAAAAGAGACATTAGTGGACCGATAAATGGCAAATGGCCCATGAAGGTATATGTCCTTGGTTTTTAACGGCACCTAAGAACCTTTATTGGCTTTTATTGGGCCCATTATGATATCTTTACTTTTTATGGGCCCCTAAGACCCCGTGTCCGAGGGGAAAGCATCTATTCCAACTCCTCTTGTTCGCGGCCAAGTTGGTATGAAAAAACAACGCTTTAAAGGGGACTTTTGAGCTTTGAGCTTAAAATATTTTAAGAAAATAGGCGTCATGCAAATGGAGGGTAATAGGGTCAGTATGCGTTTGTCTTTGACGCCTTCTTACGTTTGCGAGAATTTTTAATCTTTACCTTTAAAATGCTAATCAAAGCCTTCTAATTGTATAGGATCCGGAGTTCTGCGACAAGTGGCAGGAACTAGAAGACAATGGCATTTTGAGAAATGAACTCATAGATCACGTGTGGAAGGACTGGAAGGACATTAAAGACGAACTACTTGAGTTAATGGAAAAGTTCGACTTGCTTTTTAGGAGACCTGCAGATGTAAGCATAGTTCTTGGTCGTATGAATTTGATATGCTTTTGAGTGAAATCGGAGCCCGGCACGACGCCGGTTTAAATATTCAGGTTCACTATGAGGGTCATAGATTTAAAAAAAAACGCTTGGTAACCAAATTGGTTAAGATACCTAGGTTACAAACTCGTACTGACAAAATATTTTATGAATTCTTATTTTTTGTTTTCTTGTTAGTCTTGTTGGGAAGCATCTCAATTTTTGGACTTCATTGAATCTGCTGAGGAGCTACTTATATTTCTGGTCACACATTAGACCTTATTCTGACCAGAAAATCTGATGGCTTGGTCTCCAATATTAATATTGTTAGAGACTTTCCCTCGAACCACTTTGCTGTTCAATGCAATATAAGCGAACTCAACGCTCATCGCCATTTAGGTCTAGGGTCATAAATGGACCTTCATTTGACAGATTCAGACCCAGAGCGTGCTCAAATGCTCGCCTCGAATATGATTTTGATATCCTACGCCACAAGTCCTTTGTATATGGTCCGTTTGCGGCGAATAGGCAACGAGACTCTAGCTTTACGGCGGTAGTATAAAAGTCTAAAAATTCCATAATGGAAGAAGCTGGTTGCGTGGCGTAATTGGTTAGCGCGTTATGATTTTATGCTAGAGGTACCCGGGCAGGCCTCGAAATAAGAAGAAAAATCCAAGGGTCTTCTGAACCCTTGCCTTTGAAATTTCAAGGGTCCTCACCAATTTTCAAGGGTCCGACGCCGGACCCATTCCTTTGAAATTTCAAGAGAGAGAATTAGCTACGGCGATCACGATATGTCTAGATTGTAGAAAATGGCAAAACCGGCTTGAAAACTTGATGGGAAACTAAAATGAAAGAGTACTCAGGGAGCTGGACCTATTATGTGAACCAGATTTTCTAGTGGAACAACAAAACTTGGATTTTCTGCTCTTTGCTTGGTTCAATTTTTACGGGTCACGCGGACCCGTAGCGTACAAAATTTGCGGGTCCGGGCCTACTTCCACGGGTATTTGACGCAAGGACGCGCCTTATTTCGAGCGCTGTACCCGGGTCACTTCCGGTAGTTGTAGTTTTCTTTTTCTTCTCCATTTTTAACTTTTTCATCAGGTCGGTTTTTTCATGGTTTTGCTTTCGATATTGGCTATTGCCATAATTTATACAAAAAAAATCTATCATGAACGATAAAGACGAATATGAAAAAACTGGTTGTAATGAGTGGTAGGCCTATATAATATGAAAACGTAGTCACAACTCTGTTACAACTTAGTGTCGGAACGTGTAGGCACAAAAAACATTGCACATCTGGTTCTGCCAAGGACAGTAGAAGACTGGAACAAACTACCCTACCACATCACCACGATATAAGACTCCAAAGAATTTAAGAACCAAGCAACCAACTACCTAAAGCAACTGCAATTAATAGCATTCCGCATGTACACAACCATTCCTGTTTGTTTGGCTTCACCTGAAGCGTTGGGCAGTATTGCTACAGATACAATTTACTTCCTTTTTTGAGAACAAAATTTACCAATTACCTGAGAGTCTCAATCAGTCATCTGACCTGAAGGTATCAGTTGATCTTCATGATAATTGTAGTGCCTGTCTTAACCAATTTCATCGGGTTGATCATGAAGATGTTCGCAAGGTCATCATGGAGACTCTATATCTAGCGCTTGTCGGGCATATCCAATACCCATCTGCTTAGAAACTGTTTTGATGATTTACCTCCTGTAATAACTAAGATTGTAAATTTAAGTCTTTTTTACGCATCATTGTCCTTTGCAATTTCTGCCATTTAAACCTTTATAGATAAAAAATATAAAATACAGAAATCCGATACACTCTTCTATCAAAAATGTAAAATACAGAAATCAGATACACTCTTCTATCAAGATTATTTATCATTGAGAATAAATCAATAGCATTAATGTAAATCATCCTGTCCCGAAGCAAAACACAAAATGCACAAATAATGTATTGTTGTAGTGGTCTTTTTGTTTGTGTTTGTGTATGTTTATTAATTTATGGGGGATACAATATAAATTTAGATAATACATTAATGAATATATGAATACAAAAGCCACCTAAGTCCATACTTTGGCCAAATTGAGTTAAGCATGGGAAATTGTTGCTATACATAGGCCTGTCATATGCATGAAAGAACAACTCAAATTCATTCTCTGTGTCTATTGGGCATGTGAAAAATAGCATGTATGAAAGAATCACCCAATTACATGATTTGAGTATTGTAACACATTAATTAAAAACCAGAATGTATAAAAGTAAACTTGTAACACATTCATTGATAGAGAATGACTTTTGAACAACAAATGGGTTTAATAAAGGAAAGTGTGTGGTTTATATTACATGGCAGAATGCTTATCAACATTATACATACCTGTGTGCTTTATTTTGTATTATCTTACTAGTGGTAATCTCATTCTAACATTGTTGTCTTTGTATATGATTAAAAACACCACCTAAGTCCAAAATTTAAAATGAACCCCACGAAGTCCCTGAAATGCTAATCGTCATACCTAATACAGGTTAATCCACTCATTTGCACGTAAAACTTACCATATTGACCAGGTAAATCTAACTGAAGGAATTTAAATGATACACGGGTTTTTCTCTCAAAATAACTTCGCATGGACTTAGGTGGCTTTTGTATTCATGTATTCATTTATTACCGCAGGCTTCTACTTCGTAAAACAATCTATAACCTATACCCTATAACCCGCTTTTTTACTGATTGCCATAAAACATAATTGAATCAGCGTTAATTCTGAAAACTATAATTCTGCCTACCGCGACATACTATACTGGAGTGCGATTTATTTGTTGGTCATAATTGACAACAACAACAGCCCACAAAAAGTGATATTTTGTGGTAATAATAGCAATCCACTGTGCTTCCTGGGTGATACAAAACCCAGAGAAATAGGCAGTGGCGGGGCCAGATGGGCAAGAGGACATTCCCTCCCCCAGTTTTTTATTTGCCACCCCCCAGTTTTCCCAAAGTCAGGGAAAAAATCTCAAAATATTGTCATATTTTGGGCAAAATGATCGTATTACTGCCACTGGAAATACTGTTTGGTACAACACCCTACAAGGACTTCAGAAACTGGAGCTGTATTGTAATGAAGTAAATTTAAACCTCCGGGATTTTCCCTGTTTTTTATATAAGATTACTCTTGTAACTCCTCTTTTGAAAAAGAGTAACTTCGACAAAGAGAGTCTCAGTAATTGCAGACCAGTTTCTAATCTATATATACTATGTCGTTAAGATTGTAAAGCGTGTTGTGTCAAAACAGTTGAATGAACATCTGCAAGCAAATAATCTGCATGCCATAACACAGTCTGCCTATCGGAGGTTTCATTCGACCGAAACTGCTATGGTTCGTGTAATGAATGACTTGGCACTGCATTCGATACGATTGATCAGGAACTTCTGCTACAGCGTATTTCCGAGAGATTTGGAATTCATGGCATTGTTCTTGCCTTTTTCAGATCATACTTGATTGGCCACTCTCAGATTGTTAATATTAATAACACTGTTTCTGATAAACACATGTTGTTTTGTGGAGTCCCACAGTGCTCCGTTTTCGGACCTCAGCTGTTCACCATGTATATTTCTCCGGTTGATTATATTATCAATGCTCATGGTTGAGAGAAAATGAAATATGCTGATGACTCTCAAATATACAAAAATATTAAAAAATCTGAAACAACAAATGTGCTTTCAAGACTTGAACAGTGCATTGAAGATGTGAAAGCATGGATGATTCAGAACAAACTGAAACGCAATGATTCAAAAACGGAACTTATCCATTTCATTTCCCGATTCATTAACTCTGCTCAACCTCCTGTGACAATCACTCATTGATCCCTTACCTGAGGCTGTGATTTGAACATCCTTGTTGATGATAAACTCTCTCTGAACAATCATGTTACAAACATTTGTCGTACTGCAACTGCCATCTGGAAGATCAGCCAAATAAGGAAATATCTTGACAATACTCAAACTGAACGACTTATAAATGCCTTTATAATATCTCATCTCGACAACGGCAACTCATTTCTTTATAGCTTACCTTGTGCCCAGTTTGACAAACTTTAACGAATCCAAAACACTGTCGAGCGTCTCATCACCAGAACATAGAAATCTGATCATATTTCCGGCGTGTTAGAACAATTATTGGTTGCCTATCCACAAACGCATCATTTACAAGATTCTACTTCTCACATACAAAGCCGTCAATGGTCAGTCACCGGAATGTATTACTGAACATGTTTCTTTTTTATTATCCACATCGGTCACTCCCACACTATGGAATAGGTTACTAATTCACATTCGTCAAGCACATTCTTTGAACTCATTCAAATCGCATTTCAAAATTCACTTGTTTATTTTGATACGAGTCGTACTTACTCAAGGCCAAAATCACCTTTTACCCGAACTCACACGAATGCACAACACAAATACACTGTTTGATTTTAAGCTAACAAATCTAAGTCTTTAATTGAAAACAAAGTATGCTTGGTACATATAACAACAATTACAATAAAATCACACAATCAGTTTTATTCTATAGGTACTTAACCAGCGGTCTTCTTGTTGGTGATTCTAGAGTTCTTGCAATGTTCTGGACGACTGATGTAATATATCCTTATTCACTTGTCCTGCGAAAATCAGCGAAGTCCATAGTACACTTGCATTTATAAATCCTTGCGTATAAAATCCTCATACGGAAATGATGATGCTTCCTCCAATCTCCTTTGCGCTGCTATCTCCACAAATATATCTCCTTGTGCTGCTTTCTCCAAAAATGGTGTTTCTTTCACCATTCTCTCTTTCTCCAGGGAACAGGTTTCTTTAACACAGCTCCGCTGTTTTTGACAGATGCGTTGTCTTCAAAATACCAGCAAATTCCAGCAATTCGACAGAAGAACTTTAATCCTTCGATGAGGAAGAGCACATTTGTTTGCTCGCTATCTCCTTCGTTGCTGTATCAAAATTAGCTCAATTATTGGCTATATAAACTGGTTAAAATGTACTTCTTTTTTTGAAGCACGAAGACCATCACACACATGTGGAGTATCTCAATCTCCCATGGCATTCTGTAAAGTCCCAACAAAAAGCCTCCAGCTTTTTATATCAGTACTCATGCAAAAACCCCATCATCTATTAATAAACCATTACTTCAATCACATTTTCACAACATTGCTGCAATCTTGGGATTTCCCAATATCAATAATACACATTCACCTTTCACATTACATCACTTCCTGGGGGGGTCTGACTATGGTGCAATATACTGAACTGGGGATTTCCAAGTTCCAAACATAGATCTGACTTTGTTTACAATAATTTGGGGGAATTCCAAAAATGACTTTCCACACCATTATCTTGCACGTACAAGGGGCTTTCCCATCTCATGACATACTTTCAGCTTGTAAACAAAGTTAAATAATCAAATTAAATTAAATTACTCAGGGCACATCACACCCTCCCCCTTAAAAGAAGAAAGTTTGAATGTAATGAAAACTTTCTTAAATGTTTTCTTCTTTTACATCAACTTCAACATATATATTATCAACTTTGAGTATTTAACTCATCATGCAGTGACTACTTGTCACACACAACTTCCCTTTTAAAGGAAATTTTTGTTTGGCAGGTTTTATGCAATTCTGGACAGGGCATCAGCCATTACATTGTCTTTTCCCTTAATATGTTTGATGTCCAGATTGTACTCTTGCAAGGTCAAACTCCACCTCACCAGTCTTTGGTTTTTGTTCTTCATCCTGTTGATGAAGGTGGGGGGATTGTGATCTGTGAAAACAAGCACAGGGTATACTGTGGTACCCAAATACACATCAAAATGTATCAATGCTAATAGCAATGCTAGACACTCCTTCTCAATTGTGGAGTAATTTCTCTGGTGCTTGTTGAATTTCCTTGAAAAGTAACAAATGGGGTGATCTATTTGACCTTCACCCTCTTGCATCACAACACCTCCACAGCCTATGTCACTGGCATCAACAGTCAACTTGAACTGCTTCTGAAAATCAGGTGCAGTAAGTACTGGTGAACTCATGAGTATTGATTTGACTTTGTGAAAAGCGTCTTCACACTGTTCTGACCAAATGAATTTTGCATCTTTCTTCAACAAATCAGTCAAAGGACTTGCTATCTCTGAAAAGTTTGGACAAAACTTTCTATAATAGCCAACCATTCATAGAAATCTCATGAGTGCCTTCTTGTTTACAGGTGTGGGGTATTGCTCAATTGCTTCAACTTTGGCTTTGATAGGTTTCACCTGACCTTGACCTACAACATATCCCAAGTATGTGACCGTGGCATGGCAAAACTCACTTTTTACCAGATTGACTGTCAACTGTACTTTAGACAGCTTCTTAAACAATTGATGGAGTTGTTCCATGTGTTGTTCCCAAGTTTGACTGTAAACAATCAAATCATCTACATACGCTTCAAATCCTTCTATGTCTGCCACAATTTGATTTACCATTCTCTGAAATGTTGCGGGTGCGTTTTTCAACCCAAATGGCATAACTTTGTATTGGTAAAGACCATATGGTGTACAAAAGGCAGAAATCTCTTTGGCACGGTCTGTGAGTGGAACCTGCCAGTACCCTTTCAAAAGATCAAATTTGCTAACAAATTTTGCATTCCCAATTTTGTCTATGCAATCATCAATTCTTGGAATAGGGTACGAGTCTGTCTTTGAATGAACATTTGCAGCTCTCATGTCTGCGACCAATCGGTATGAACCATCAGGCTTGGGAACAAGAATGCATGGTGAACTCCACTCACTACTACTTGGTTCTATGATATCATTGTCTAGCATATAATTAATCTCATTTGAGATGTTCCATTTTCAATGGATTGACTCTGTAAGGATGCTGCTTGATTGGTTTTGTATCACCAACATCTACATCATGAAATGCAGCATTTGTTCTACTTGGCGTATCAGGAAATATATTGTCAAATTTGTGAATCAAATTTGCAATTTGACTTTGTTGATCTTGAGAAAGATGACCTATCTTTGAGTCCAAATTAGTGAGCACATCAGAATTGTTCAATTTTACATTATACTCTTTGTGCTCCAGCTCTTTATCCTGGTCAAATGTGACATCAGAATTGTCATCTTTACTCTTGTGTACATTGGCGATTTTGTCTACATCATTTCATTCATTCATTTCATTCATTTATTTTTTTCACTCATCAAATAGCAAATATACATAGGATACATACAAAATCATAATACAAGTGAGAGTGAAGGAATCACAGGAAAGGCCAAGAAGAGGCCTGAAAGTCTGTGATCCTTGATTGGTTAATTCATCATTAGACATGGCAGCAGATTGTCATTTCAATGAAGAAGCAACAGTAAGCTGTCATATCTTGATATGAATTAACCTAAATACATGAAAAATAACAGTAAACAATCACCCATAGTGGGTAGGAGAACATGAAAACTAATATGAGATACTGTATTAGGATCACATATTAAGTATCATGTGAGAGTATACTCTTGTACTCCAGAAGACAGGATCACATATTAAAGTGTGCGACACTATGGAATATAAAAAGCAGGATATGGGTATGTTAAAAGTAGAAATGAGGTATGGGGCTGGCTGGGGGTGGCTACGGGGCGTTATCTCAAGGACAATATTGTTCAAGGTTGCGCCGCAGGCTTACAAAGAAACAATAGCAATCAAGCTTAAACTTTAAATTAGCACCCGATAGAGGCAGGGCCTGAAGAATGAGGGAAATTATGGGGTAAATATTTAACGGAATAAACTGCATAATCATATTATTTAGATTTATTCCGTTAAAAATCTTATTTTAACTTATCAAATTACTAGTTTTTATATTCTATGGTGTCAAATATTTATTCACAACGTTGTAAATACGCATTAAATACGATTAATAACAACAGAGGGCGCTTTTTCTTTAATATGTGATCCTGTCTTCTGGAGTACAAGAGTATACTCTCACATGATACTTAATATGTGATCCTAATACAGTATCTCATATTAGTTTTCATGTTCTCCTACCCACTATGGGTGCAACAATAGTAAATAAGAAATGCACAACAATAAGTAATATAAAATATAAATATCCAATGTGGTCACATAAATCAGATACAATAGGAATTAACAATAACTTTGCATGAGATGTTTTTTTAAATACATGGCGGAATTGATTAATCGATGATGAACTTTTAATACTGTTATCAACATTATTCCATAACTTAGTAGCTGCATATTTAATAGATTTTTCACAGAAAGCTCTTTTGATAAATGGAAGCCTCAGACGATCTTTATATCTGGTATTCAAGTCATGGATCTTAGACTGTTTTACAAATAAATCATCAAAAACACTCGGCAAAAGTCCACCACCATGTTTGCACACAAACAAACCAAGTCCAAATGTACACACATCCCCGACACTCAAAGTACCACACCCAATCAGTAAGGGATTTGTGCTACCTCCATAACCACTTGCACCCACAATACGAAGTGCCCTCCCTTGAACTTCAAAAAGACCATCCATGCATGATGAACATGCACATCCCCAAGCCAAGACACCACAACTGATACACGGCAACATCAAAGAGCAACACAACGCATACAACGCCCCACGCGGGAGGAAGTTTCTCAACTCATTAATGACACCGACATTTCTTGAACATGTCTCCACAATATCATCAATATGTTCCTTCCAAGTGACATTCTGGCCAATTTGTAGACCTAGAAACCTAGTGCTTGGCACCCCTTCAAGCGGTGTTCTCGAGTGCCTGTCAGAGTCAAGAAACAACCGCAAATTGCACTCAGGCCCTGTGCTCCTCATGGTACCGAGCAACATATAATTCGTTTTTTTAGCATTGACAGATAATTTATTTACCTGGAACCATCTATTCACATTAATAAGCTCTCTGTTGAAGACCTCCTCAACAAACTGATTGTGAGAGCAAAATAAACTGGTGTCATCAGCAAATGAAATCACACCAAGTGACTCAGCAATTAAGTGAACATCGCCAACATACATAACGAAAAGCAGTGGACCCAGCATCGAACCCCGAGGCACACCGCAAGCAAGAGTTCGCTGTCGAGATGGAACACCATCACAACAAACACATTGCTTTCTATTACTCAAACAATCCCCAAACCATCTGCGTGCAACACCTCCAAAACCACAGTGACAGAGCCCATCAAGCAATACCGTATGGTCCATAGCATCAAATGCCCTTGATAAATCCAAAAACACACCTGCTGCAAAATTGTCATTGTCAACAGCTTCAGTAACCTTGTCAACCAAGTCAACCACTGCCACACGTGTGCTGTGGTTTCTTCTAAAACCATACTGACGTTTATATAAAATGCGATGGTGATCTAAATACGACATGCATCCGCCAAACACAAGCCGCTCCAGAATCCCCGAGAAAACTGGCAAAACAGACACTGGGCGACAACCCGAAAACAAATCATTATCATCCTTCTTATACAGTGGAATTACCTTCGCTACTTTAAAACAGTCAGGTATTTTACCAGTACAAATAGACTCGTTAAAAATTATCTGAAGTGGTTTTACTATCATTGGAGCAACTTTTTTTTATTATAAATGAACCAAGTCCATCATACCCTGGACTTTTGTTGGAGTCCAATCCATTGATTATTTTTAGGATTTCTTGCTCAATGATAGGTGTAAAAACATGCTGTTGTTATGACTGGTCTTACTCTTTGACAGATAATGCGAATAATCAATACCTGGAATACATTCAATTGATGAAGCCAAATTTGGACCTATGTTAACAAAGTAATTATTGAAGCCATTTGCAATGTCATTTGGATCTGTGTATACTTTATCATTATCACGAAATTTGGTGGTGAAGTTTGAACTTTTTTTTTTGTTTTTATTCAGTATATTTGTAAGTATTTTCCAGGTGTTCCTCATATTGTTTCTGTATTTATTTAGTTTATAAGTAAAGCATGTTTGTCTACATTATCAGCATGTTTTACTGTACACACAGGTTTTGGAATGCCACTGTCACTTCTTTCAACACACTCTTTGAGCATATTTATGTGGCATAACTGCCTGCTCTTGCGTCTACCAGGAGTCTTGATAATATAATCTACTTCACCCACTTTGGACTCTACCTCACATGGGCCATGATATCTGGCTTGTAATGGGTGTCCTGGAATTGGAAACAGTACTAGAACTTTTTCACCTGGTTTGAACACTCTCTCTTTGGCATGTTTATCATACCATTGTTTCATTTTGGCTTGACCCTGTTTCAAGTTTTCTTTGGCGATATCAGTTACTCTGTTAAGCCTATGCTTGAAAATGGCGGCGGAAGCCGCATAATTAATAACTGATTTCTTATTGAGCCACTTTTCTTTCAACAACTTTAAGGGCCCCGCACTGTGTGTCCAAACACTAACTCAAAAGGACTAAATCCCAAAGTTTCCTGAACAGCTTCCCTAGCAGCAAACAACAACAAGTGTACTCCCTCATCCCAGTCCCTCTGAAATTCCAAACAGTATGTCCTAATCATGTTTTTTAATGTTTGGTGGAACCTTTCTAGTGCACCTTGTGATTCTGGATGGTAAGCACTTGAGGTATACTGTTCTATACCTAATTGATACATGACCTGCTGAAATACTCCAGAAGTAAAGTTTGATCCTTGATCTGACTGTATGGACTTGGGGAGCCCCACAAATGTGAAGAACTTGGTTAAAGCTTTCACTATTGTCACTGCCTTAATATTTCTCAAGGGTATGGCTTCAGGAAAGCGTGTTGACGCGCACATAATTGTCAGAAGGTACTGATTACCTGACTTAGTCTTTGGTAGGGGGCCTACACAATCAATAATAACCCTACTAAATGGTTCATCAAAGGCTGGAATTGGCTTTAATGGAGCAGGGGTATTTTCTGATTTGGCTTCCCTACTACTTGGCATATGTGACATGTTTTGCAATATTCAGAAACATCTTTTCTGAGAGTGGGCCACCAGAAATGTCTCAGAATTCTTTCATGAGTTTTCTTAACACCCAAATGCCCTGCCATGGGACTATCATGTGCTATGTTAATAACTTCAGTGTGGTAGACTTTTGGTACCACAATTTGGTGCACTACCTTCCACTCTTCATCGGCAGGCACATCAGGTGGGCGCCATTTTCTCATTAGCACTCCATCTTGTTTGTAAAAACAGACAGAATTTTGTTCTGCTTCTTGTTCTGATTTTGGTCAATGCCCTTTGATTGATTTCTTTGAGTTCTGAGTCATGTTGTTGCTCCAGAATTAGCTTGTCATGACTTAATGGGTCATTCATGGTTTCCCCAATTTGTTCATGCTCAGAGGCTGTGTCATTTTAGGGGTATTTTTATCCCCAGGAGAAGGAAGTTGATCTTCTTTCTCATTCAACTTTGACACAAATGTGTCTTCCAAATTGTAGCCTAAGTCATCAATTTGGTTGTCCTCAATTGTTTCTAATGAGGCTCTCTTACTCATTGCCCGTGTCACTGCACACGCAGGAAATATCTCCTCTTCCTCACTATTATCATCCTGTATACAGGGCTTATCTGTGACTATTGGGTCAGGAAAAACCTTCCCCCCTGCCAAATCATTTCCTAGCAACATGGACACTCCCTTGACTGACAATTCATTTCTAACTCCTATGATTACAGGACCAGAAACCAAGTCAGATGTCAAGTTAACTTTGTGGAGAGGTACATTAAGTATTTCCATCCCAATACCCTGGATCAACACGTATCTCGCACAATCTTAATGGGCTTTGGACTACCATTCTCACCAAGTGATACCACTCCCTCTAACACAAATGGTTCAAATTCTTCACACACCTTGTCTGTCTCACCTCCCTTTTGTGGGAATTCTTGTTTCTTGATTTGACTGACTCGTTTCTTTGACTCAAGTGACACTGCACATCCTACAGTATTACTAGCAGTTTGCTGCTGTTTTTGTGCGTCTTGTCTGCCTTTTAAGAAATAACACTGGATCATCGTATGCCCTGGTCTCTTACAGTGAGTACAAGTTACTTTGGATTTAAATTCAGTCCCAAATTTTGCTTTGTTACCTGAACTCCCTGGGGTCCCTCTACCACCAGCACTATGCTGTGAATTAGACTGAGGTTTCACTTCTTGTGTACCACCCTGATTTGCTCTAGGTTGATTATGGCTGAACCTGTTTAAATAACTTCTGTTATGACTAAATCTACTCGCATTCAATTTGTGAGTTAAACCATAGTCGTCCGCCATTGTCGCCGCTTCGTTTAGCGTCTTAATTTTGCTAGCGCTTTCATCCAAATGGGTTTTAATGTCAACGTGGACACATTTCTTGAACTCTTCTATAAGAACTAATTGCTTAAGTTGGCCGAAATCATCTTTGACTTCTTTTGACCCAAGCCACCTGTCAAACATTTGTTCTTTTACTCTAGCAAATTCTACATGGGTTTGATCTGCTTGCTTTCTTGAATCTCTGAACTTTTGTCTGTATGCTTCAGACACCAGTTCATAGGCCTTGAGAACTGCCTGTTTGATTTCTTCATAATTATTACACTTCTCTATTGGTAGAGCTGAGTAAGTTCCCTGGCCTTCCCCACAAAACTACTTTGTAACAGTAGGGTCCAATGCTCTGGAGGCCATTTCAAATTTGTAGCTACCTTTTCAAAATGTTGAAAATACTCGTCAACTTCTTTTTCTTTGAATTTAGGCACAAGCTTTACATACTTTGTAACATCAAACCCTGTCTTTGAGGAGAAACTTGATGAGTATTTGTCACCTAGCTTTGCCAATTTCTCTTGTTCAAACTTGTACTTTTCCTCAATTTCTCTTTCTTTCAAATGTGCTTCCAAATTGAGCTTTGCTTGCCTATCCTTTTCTTCCATTTCTAGTTTTGCTAATTTTTCCTTTTCTTCCATTTCCAATTTTTGTTATCTTTTCCTTTTCTTCTGTTTCTAATTCTTGGTGCTCAAGCGCCATCTTTTCTTGGCTAGCTTTGTCTTCCATTGCTAGTTTTTGTTTTTCAATGTCTAGCCTTTCTTGTTTTTCTTTATTTTCATTCTCTAACTTGATCATTTCCAGTTTTTCTTTTTGATCCATTTCCATTTTCTTTTGGTCCATTTCCATTTTCCTCAATTCTAACTGAATTTCCAACTCTTTCAACTTAAATGCTGAGTCCCCACCAATTTCTACTTCAAGTTTCTCTTCCAAATAGGATTCATCAAAAATGTCCTCCCCGACCAAAACATCAATCAAGGCATTTTTGATTATTTGCTTTCTTGTAGCATGCTTAACTTTCAAGTCATAATGTATGGCAAATGCTAATAAATCAGGCTTCTTCAACTTATCAAATTTCTCCCAATCTATAGTTTCAAGAAACTCTTCTGCTTTGAACTTTGCCATACTGTACTTTCACTTTCAAGACTCAGTATAATAATGTCAATCTTTTTTACAGTGTATTTCCCGGACGAGCCCCCAATTTTTGTTACGAGTCGTACTTACTCAAGGCCAAAATCACTTTTTACCCGAACTCACACGAATGCACAACACAAATACACTGTTTGATTTTAAGCTAACAAATCTAAGTCTTTAATTGAAAACAAAGTATGCTTGGTACATATAACAACAATTACAATAAAATCACACAATCAGTTTTATTCTATAGGTACTTAACCAGCGGTCTTCTTGTTGGTGATTCTAGAGTTCTTGCAATGTTCTGGACGACTGATGTAATATATCCTTATTCACTTGTCCTGCGAAAATCAGCAAAGTCCATAGTACACTTGCATTTATAAATCCTTGCGTATAAAATCCTCATACGGAAATGATGATGCTTCCTCCAATCTCATACATACACATACATACATACACAATTCTTTTATAAAGCGCCGTTACATCTAGACCACAGCGCATAAACAAATTCAAAGCATAAATACAATATAACAAAACAAAGTGAGCAATAAAACAGTCAACTTTTTGGGAAGAGATGTGATTTCAATAATTTCTTAAAGACTGGTAATGAGTTTGCAGTACGAATGGTGATGGGTAAATTGTTCCACAGTCCAGGAGCAGCCAGAGAAAAAGCTTTATTTGCGGCAGAATGAAGAGATTTGGCATTGAACTTATGTATAGTAAGCCGTGTTGTATCTGAAGCAGTACGCGATTGATGGTAGGGTGTGAAACAAGAAGCTAAATAACCTTGAGCATGTCTATTCAAGCATTTAAACACATACAGAAGTACTTTGAAATTAATGCGCTCTTTCACAGGGAGCCAGTGGAGTTGTTTTAAAAACGGAGTTGCGTGATCGAATTTTGATGCAGAAAAAATTAGTTTTGCACCCCAATTTTGAAGGCGCTGAAGTCTGTCGATATGGGTTGTGTTTGCTCCCAGCAAAAGAGCATTTCCGTAATCCAGTCTGGATAGAATAAGTGATCTTACAATACTACTGCAGGTGTCAAAATCCAAGAAACGTCTGATGCGAGTGATGTTACGCAAATGGTATGAAACAGAACTGGAAAGAGATGCTATTTGCGGAGCCATAGACATTACATCATCAAAGATGATGCCCAGATTTCGCACAGTTCCTGATGGTTTGATGATGTCATTTCCAACTTGCAACTGAATGTCCGGTAAAGAACGTTTAAAATGAGGCGAGGTGGCAACAACAAATTCAGTCTTATCACTGTTCAGCTTCAGCATATTTTCAGTCATCCAGAGTTGTATTTCATCAATGCAGTTTTGAAGTGCAGAAAGAGTCAACTGAATAGATGCTAAATCTGAAGGTATGAAAGAACTATATATTTGAATATCGTCTGCGTAGACATGATAGCACAAATTGTTCTTATTGATGATCCTTCCAATAGGTATGGTATAAATTGTGAAACATTTTGGTCCAACGATCGACCCCTGTGGAAGTCCATAGCGCATATCATGAGGAACAGAATGAACATTGTCAACCAAAACAAATCTCCTTTGCGCTGCTATCTCCACAAATATATCTCCTTGTGCTGCTTTCTCCAAAAATGGTGTTTCTTTCACCATTCTCTCTTTCTCCAGGGATCAGGTTTCTTTAACACAGCTCCGCTGTTTTTGACAGATGCGTTGTCTTCAAAATACCAGCAAATTCCAGCAATTCGACAGAAGAACTTTAATCCTTCGATGAGGAAGAGCACATTTGTTTGCTCGCTATCTCCTTCGTTGCTGTATCAAAATTAGCTCAATTATTGGCTATATAAACTGGTTAAAATGTACTTCTTTTTTGAAGCACGAAGACCATCACACCCATGTGGAGTATCTCAATCTCCCATGGCATTCTGTAAAGTCCCAACAAAAAGCCTCCAGCTTTTTATATCAGTACTCATGCAAAAAAACCCATCATCTATTAATAAACCATTACTTCAATCACATTTTCACAACATTGCTGCAATCTTGGGATTTCCCAATATCAATAATACACATTCACCTTCACATTACATCACTTCCTGGGGGGGTCTGACTATGGTGCAATATACTGAACTGGGGATTTCCAAGTTCCAAACATAGATCTGACTTTGTTTACAATAATTTGGGGGAATTCCAAAATGACTTTCCACACCATTATTGCACGTACAAGGGCTTTCCCATCTCATGACATACTTTCAGCTTGTAAACAAAGTTAAATAATCAAATTAAATTAAATTACTCAGGGCACATCACAATTTCAAATGTCATTTAATTTGTAAAGTGTATTTATCTTTGTAGATTTAAGATCTATTGTATGTAGTGTAAGTTTGTAGTTAAGATAGTAATTATTTTCTTGTTTGTAAATGACATATAGGCATGCTTTGTTTATGTACTTAAAAGCGCCTCCATATTATTATTATTATTTAACACGACAAACCAATTACCAAAAAGGTAAGGTTAAACGATTAGAACTACAGAACAACTACGCCGGATGGGGGAGAGCGACAACAGCAAAACATAAACAACACTGAAACCCAAACCGGAATTAGGCTGACTCTCAAAGCAGAGTCCAGCCACTCTGCGACTCTATGTCTAAAATGACTCCATATTGGGATAATATTAGTCCCTTGAAGAGTCATAATTTGTTGACTCCGCTGAAGAGTCACCGTTGATGACTCTACACAGGAGTTATTTGACTCCCAATATGGAGTCATTTTAGACATAGAGTCACGCAGTAGAGTAATCCAGACCCCATTTGTAGAGTAACCCTGGCTCCATTACAGTGTCACTCCGACAGTCCGACTCCAGCTGGAAAGCAAAAAAAAAAGTAATTTGAATTGCGCTGATTAGGTGAAGCATTCCCTTAATTTTAGATAGAAATGTACCCATGGCCCTAGTAAAAGTAAAATGGTTTAATACTAGAGCTCGCTCGGCTACTGACTAGGCCAGTGAGGCGAATATTTATGTGCAGCGTCGCTTTGCTCGAACGTCTACGTAAGAGATATGGTATAGGTGGAACAGTACGTGGTACGAGTCATATCTGCAGAACAGATATCAAACAGTTGTCATAAAGGGTGAGACATCTGAAAGTACGTGTATCGACGAGGGCGTCCCTGAAGGCTCGGTAAATGGTCCACTTATGTTCACACTGTTCTCTGCTCCTCTTGGGCGTGTTATTGATGCATATGTGCAATTTTATGACATATGCGCATGACACGCAACTATACATGTTTCTCCATCCAAGTGAACGCGAATCTGTCATCCCGCTGCTGGAGTGCTGTCTTCGGGCCATCAAGACATGGACTGCCGTGAACAGACTGGTGTTGAATGACTCTAAGACGGAGGTGATTCACATTAGTTACAAATTTGTTTAAACACCATCTTTCCCGAAAATCACCTTCGGCACGTCTGACATTGAGAGTTGCAAAAGTCTTGGTGGACATGAAAGATTACGTAAAAAGTGTCGTCCGAGCTGCATCATTTGCCATTTACCGGATCGGAAACCTTCGCCGTTATATTGACACGGATTCAGTGGAACGCCTCGTTTATGCATTTGTTTCTTCTCGGTTACACTCATGTAACGCGTTGCTATACGGTCTTCAGGAATATAAACTCGCGAAATTACAAAGAGTACAGAATTCCGCGGCCCAACTTGTAACCAAATGCGGAAAGCGAGAACATATGAAGCCAATTCTTAGGGAACCCCATTGGCTGCCCGTGCAACGGCGTATTGGGTACAAGATCGCTTTGGTCACTTTCAAGACACTGCGCCGGTTAGTTCCAGTGTATTTATTAGACCTCATTAAAGAGCGCAAGCCACGGAGGTCCCTGAGATTAGCTTCAGAAATTCTTTTATGCCCACCAAAGATCCCCCAACCAAATTGTATGATGAACGGCCTTTTGCAATAGCAGCACCAAAGGTATGGAATGGTATGACATCTAGATTACGTGATATAAAGGAATAATTATTAAACACCTTCAAAGTTCTAGAATACGTGGTATAAAGGACTAAGGACTAAAACACCTTCAAAAAGACTTAAAGACGCACATGTTTAGTTCATGTTAGCTACACACACCACACTTTTGGCGCTGCTGTTGCTATTACATCGCTATGTAGGAGTTTCTATGTGTTAATATTTTTCTACAATTATGTGTTTTTAAAGTTGTTCATAAATAATTATTATAAGTATATTATTGACTTGTATTGATTCTTAACATGATGTTCAGTGGTAAAGCTATTTAAGTGTATATTCAGTGCATTTTAATTTAGTAGTTGACTTTTAATTTTGTTTAATATGTCGTCTTACGTAAATCGAAGGTATATTTTTAAAGTTTTTTAAGCTTGTTCAGCGCTTTGAGTTTGTTTTACTCTATAAGGCGCTTTATAAATTGTATTTATTATCATTATTATTATTATTATATCATGGTGTGAGCAACTCATCACTGTTACAAAAGTTTAATCTTACTATTATTAGCTTCATCTCACCGTCAGATTAAAATTCTCCTGTGGAATCCAGCTCAAGACCAAGTTAGCCTACAGCATGAAAGTACCACGTCACACTGTCCAAACACCCATACACGAGACACCGTGCGAGCGACCAGTATGCTGAATAGTAGCAAACAGCAGCAGCACAATGTAAAATGACTGCTACCTTAGCATTATACTGAGTACTGCGTCGATGACTCCACGGGTATAGTGAAAGTCAGGTCCAACTCCTTTGCGAGGTGTCAAATAACTACCACGTCGTGCACGACTCCGCAGGTAGGGTCAATTGACTCTACTGACTCTCTTGTGACAGGCAGGCGACTCCTTTTGAGAGTCAGTTCTAGTCTACTCCACTTTGAGAGTCATTTGACTCCATTCTGACTACCAGCGAAGGTACACAGATCGAACCAATCACCATGAGCTAAATCAATGTTAGTCTTCTTCACAGCCCTTTTTGATATTACAAGTTGATAACAGTTGAGTATTGCCAACACATACTATACTAATAAATAAAGTATTTCATATGGGCAACAACAATTAGTGGAGGATCCCCAGAGAGGTTTATCGTATTTTCAATAAAGTTGTCTAGTGATGTATCAGAAATACAGGAGAGGAAAACTATTTCGAAGCAGATTTGTTAAAGAGAGTTATTGTAGTTATTGTATTGTGCAATTAATACAGCAATAACGATGGAGATTTTGAGTAATCAAAAGTGCTCCTCCAATCCAAACAGATTAAATTCGTCTGCCGACTTGCTGGAGGTTTCGGTTTATAAAATAACATATCTGTCAATAAAGTGGATCTGTGCAAGAAAAACTGAGTGATTGGTGAGAGCAGCACCATTTTGGAACTTGTCATCTTTGCGAGGATTTAGTTCGCAAAGGGTACATAAATTCAAGTCTTCAGTGGACTTCGATGAACAGTGATCTTCACAGGACAAGTTTAAAATAGGATATACATCAGTCGTCAGGAACACTGAGTGTAACAGAACTGTGCAATCATTATGAAGAAGACTACTAAGTAGTAACTACTAGTGTGATTATACTGTATATGCATTTATTGTTCATTCGCCAATTTCCAACCATATTTTACTTTTCGTTAAATAAACAGTATGTTATTGTTGTGTATTCGTGTGAGAACTGAAAAAAAAACCCCGTGATTTTGGCCTCGTAACACTTGAAAAGTACAGAAACAGCGTATTTCATTATGTGTGTCAGAGACTTACAATATTTAGCAGACAGAGTGACAAGTTAATATTAGGAACCATATTTGAAAATAATGTGCTAGAATTGTTTTTTTAAATAATAAAATAAAGTATCGTGAGTTTATTTTAGATTTGTTTTCATTTTGGCCACTTACATTGTTCTTGCAATCAATCAAAAAGAAATATAAATTGCACTAAGGATGTCTAAATTTAACTTTTGGTTTATCATGAACTTTGCAGCAATAATAATATAGAAATCAACCTCATGAATGTTACTATAAACCATACAATCGTTGGTTAAAAAACGAAACAAATGCTGAAAAATACCGGGCGAGAATTTTCTGAAATGTTGCTTCAATTAATATCCCGGCCAGAAGTGGCCCGACACCACCCGAACCGACCATATTTTCGTTAAATAAATGGTTTCGGTCCATTTAGGCAAAAGTCGAGGCACTATTCTGCAGTAAATGTATATAAATGCATTTCTCGCAGGGAAATGTCATAGACACGATTTTGTTTTGTATACACAGGATCAGGATGAGAAGGAAAAAGATGAGAAAGAGCAAACCCCGGATTATTGCGTGCCTGCATGTCTACACCCAAAGGGGATGGGCGGACATGAGGATAAAACAGATGGCAAATTCTATGTAGAGTTTGACCCCTTTCTACCAGGTAAATACTAATGTGTGGGGTTTAATATCTGATTGCTTTATATCTTAAATCACCAAATATCTTAAACAATGCTACAAATAAAATCCTTAACGTATAAGAGAAGCTGTATAAACAGCATACTTTGTCATCATAAACTTTGGGATTTCAATTAATAATAAGCTATTTTATTTCTAAACTGCTGATTGCTGTTATTTTCACAGATGGGTTCTTTCATCGTGTACTTGTTCACTTTGCCCGTTGGTCATCTCAACACACAGGTGTAGCCCCCGCACTGCTCTACCGCTTTTGTGAATCTGTTGTAGGTCCTGAGAACAAGAGGCACGAGTGCCATTTACAGATGATTCAGAGTAGTAAACATAACAGTGCATGTATCAAGGTATATTTTGATAAACAGGATGTCCCAGAAAAAGTGAACGAATTTAGACATATGTTAAGATATAAGCATCAGAATCCAAAAATTTAAAAACCTTCGTGTCACCCAACTTATTCTTCATTTTATACATTAATTGTAACTGAATCGGTTGACTCATTGTGAAGAAATGAGCGTCATTTCACTTCATTCCAAAATGTTAAATCACGACCATTCAACATAATTAAAACTAGTGGTCAATATGTCAATGGGCTTTATATTTTGTTTGAATTCATTTTCGTTCTTTTAATTTAAGGTGAAATAAAATTTGAATGACTCTGCCTCCTGAAAAAATACATTATTACCTTATACGTAAGAAAACATGTCTACTATCATGTAACATAAAATGTTAGCCTATTCAGCTGCTGTTTTGGCTATACTATTGTTCGATTAGTTTACAAGCGCCTAGCGACTGTTGTCTACTAGGAGAGTGTACTAGGTACAAAGGTTTTTGGCAAGCAAATGGGAGAGGGGTCAAGTTTGGAAGGCCGAGAAGCCCGAGTATTCAATTACAGAGTCTATTTAATTATCTAAATGATGCGCCTAACAGTGGGTGGAAAATAGGTATATGTCGACGGCTTAAAGTGTCTTTTTGTGTTTGCGACGACTCGGCACACTTCTGAGCTGTGTGAGAACAAAAGGTACTACTTGCTCAAGTCAGCTGGAAGTGGGCACTTTCACGCGACTTTCTTTTGATCACTTATTGACATTCTCCAGAGGAATGGCCCCCATATTATATATTATTAATCCAAACAACCTGCTAAATATTTTCATTCCGAAAACAATTCCGAAAAATAGGCATGATTGGGCCTCTATTATTTAGAACAAAAATTAAGTTTGCAGTCTATTTCTTTTAGTAGTTATTGCTACTTTAAGAGGAGCCAAAGTGATTTTTAGGAATAGTACAAAAATGTACAATTTCAGTCAAGCAAAAGAAGCAAAGGTTAAACAAAATGGTCAAAAAAAAACACCATTTTTAACTTAAGGAAACTAATGCTTCCCTCCTGATATTTTTGGTAAAAATTGAAAAAACACATTTCAACCTAAATATCGCATTTCATGTCACTTTTCAGAACTGACAGCAGGATTAAACAGAACAAGGAAACTCTATCAATTAATTCTAACAAGGCTGTCACCTTTGTCCAAAACAATTGCACGGGACCCTGTAAAAGTGGCCTCTCTACTAGTACTTGTGTAGCTTTTTAGTTCAACTTTCAAAACTGCATCTTGTCTTACGTAATGGGTCATTGTGATCGAACGCAATAATATATGACATTGTAAATTGGAGCTAGCGTATAAAACAAAATAGTCCACCAGTAATTTGTGTTCATAAAAGATGTTCGATTGATATAAAAAAAAAGGGGATGGGTTGAACTTGTGAACCCTTTCAATATTTAACATACTCTCGGTATTGAAATGAATTGTAATTAGTTTCCAACGTTGAATGAATGCAATGATACATTTGAAAGTGGCAAAAAGCATTGAAGAGTAATTGCTTTTAATACTTCGGAATAGTTATAATCCATGGATAATGCTTTTGCATGCTTTTTGGTGGAATTAGGAATGTCGCATTTCTGTCGTTATAGATTATGCTAAAGAACATAGCTACGTTTGGAGAGGAGGCGGGAAATGAAGCAGATACTGAAGTATGCACAAGTGTAAGTTATTTAATTCATATACCCGTACGCCTACATATTTACCATCTTGAGATTGTTTTCTGTTGCAGCATCAAACAAAATACTATAAAGCTAGATACATGACATCAGCAAAAATAGTGTAACCACGTTGTCTTTATTATTATTATTTTTATTATTCAAGGTTTATTACAACAATGCATATGGCAACCAAAAGGCTGAATTACATACATGCTACAAAGAAATTGGCAATAACAAAACACAAAATATATCTTACACCAGCATGAAATCCAAAACGAAATCATATACAAACTAAATGTAACTGCAAACAAGCTAGCAAGAAATTATTGACCTGCTCCTGAAGCATCCTTGTTCCACAGCTGAACCATGTATGGGATGGGACTACGCGCGTATCTTTGAGTGCGCACCTTGGATAAAAGACAGGTGGTTAGCGTTTCGCAGGTTCCTACCAGTCTCCTTCCTGTAACATATCTAGATTAAAAAATCAAAATGGATAATATCATGAAACATAAAATGTTTTTGCAAAACGAAATTTGTATAAACAATATCTCTCTTTTGTATTACAATACTGTTTAAAATTGTTACCTTTATTGTTTAGAGTAATGTTCTACCAGTATACGGTATAGGTTGTCAATGCCCAATTAGTAATATCTAGCATTGAAACTACATAATCCCTCTTGGTGCTATAATGCAGGACAAATTGAATCTATATACATGTGGCATGCATTATCCATAATAAATATGACGTTTGTACTCATGTTACTTCAAAGTTAATATTTACATTTTGGATAAAAGTTGACCAAAAAAAAATCATATTTCAATTTACATCACTTCTGATCGTGTACGTATAGTGTGTGGTGTTTATTTTACTCACCCTTTGAAAAATTAAACGTTTTAATGTCTATACGTTGATGTCATTTAAAGGTGTATGAATTCATGGACAAGACATTGCTTAACCTAAAAGACAGATGGGCCAAAGGCATCAGGTACACCATGACTGTCTGCTGCGTGGCTTGCAAGACAGTAGGTAAACTTCACCTAATACCAGTGACAAAGTGCAAACGTGGCTCGTATTACTGCAGAAACATGAAGGTGTCGATTCCTGCTACTCAACTGTACTGGGAAGCCAGCGCTGGTGAGTTATATTTAAATTCAACATATGAAAAGGTTAGTTGTAGAAACTTCACAAAGTAAATTATGAGAAAAACATGTTTTTTTTTTCTTTCTTTCTTTCTTTCTTTCTTTCTTTCTTTTTCTTTCTTTCTTTCTTTCTTTCTTTATTTATTTATTTATTTATTTATTTATTTATTTATTTATTTTTTGATATGGCAATTTCAGTTTGGTTAACTTTGTTAATATTGCTTGTAGGTTAAGGTGAAACTCTCAAAACCTCGTATTTGTTTTTTTAAAACATAGAGGACGTTTTGCCACTAAAGGGATTGACCCCATTTCTAGTATCAACCAAAATATATCTCATTTCTTTTTTAAACTAGTCCAAAGTATATGGCTACGATGGCTGGTTATAGCAAAAATAGACCTTTAACAAATGCTCTGCTAGAGAAAAAACATATATTTTAAAGGCTGTTATAAGTGGTCTCAAAAATGGCAATAACACTTAATCAGATTTGATTTTACAGAACAGAAGGACAATATTGCTTATAGTACTTTTTAAGTATATTTACGCAGGTTCAAATGCAATACCACTGTATGTATTACCTTGACATTCATTACAAAATATTCGTATCGTACTTTCGAAACATCAGTAACCTCATATTATTATGTTCATTTTCTTGTAACTAAAACTCAGATGTATCGTCAGCTAAACCACAGCCCAAAAGCTCTTCAACGTCTAAGATCAGCATGACCGAAGAGCCAGGTGAGATTATTTTATTCACGATGGATGTATATAAATATAGGTTCGGCTCTTTTTGTCACACAGTAACAATTTATTCAACGTACGTATATTATTAATTTATGGCTTCCCTATCTATATTATGTTTTATTAAAGGACGTCATGTTATGATATCCTATAGCTGGGGTCCAGCGGATAAAGGCTTTCCGTGCAAGAAAAGGATGATAACGCTGAGAGATGAACTGCAAGGTGCTGGTTATAAAGTGTGGCTGGATGTACATGAAATGAGTAAGGCATGATTTAATGCTATTATAATAAAACCAGTTTATTATTATAAACCCTGAAGGTAGCGTCCGGACTATGTTTTAATGTGTTTTCTATAAGTTTGCGACCTACCGATTCAGAACCATGGAATAAGCAATTTGAAATGAATCACCCGAAAATAACCCCGTATGATTATGAACTGGTAAGGATCATAATATTGTGTATTTTTGTCCTCAATACGACCTATGGTTCATAAGTTATGTGCCGCAAAAGGTCAAGGATCAGTTTCCAGTTTGAATAGGAGTCAAATATTCAAGTTGCTCCGAGTTTCGTGAAAGTTGTAGCAAATTATTCGTATACCAAAAGGAATTCAGAAATATAATAGTTTACATCAGCTCCGATGTCTGGTTGATGACTTACGAAGACAACGATTGCATAGGTTATTAATCTCAATAGGATCAAATGGTACTAATTGTGTTTGACCTTTGTTATCATCTTAATAACTTTACGTTGTAGATAATGCAAACTATTATGTTTTTGAATTCCTTTTTAATTTTTTTAAAGCTATATCAAAATACCCTTAGGTTTCTCTGGACTATATGTATTGCACATAATCATGTTTAACTAGCAAAGACAAAATCGAAATCAACTGAAATTTTGGGAGATAGCTGAGAGCGACTGACAGAGCACCGGCAGCATGATAGCTATGCTGTTTGACCCCTATGACCTCTATATGACCTTTGACCCTAGATGACCTCTGTTTTATGACATTTTACCTTGGAAGGCCTCAGTTGTATTTTATACATGCGTTTGAAATTTAGAATTTATGAATCTTGGGAAGACATTGCGGTGTTCACAGTTGTGAAATCTCTAACAGGACCCGTAGCTGTGAGAGGTAGCTGTGAGAGCAATTGAGAGCCCCAGCACTCCAACAGCATGATAGCTATGCTGTTTGACCCCAATGACCTCTATATGACCTTCGACCCTAGATGACCTCTGTTTGATGACCTTTTATTTTATACATGCGTTTGAAATTTAGAAATCATTTTCAGCTAAGAATGCTGGGAAGACATTGCGATGTTCACTGTTGTGAAATGTCTTACAGCTGGGACAGGTGGCCAAATATATTTCTACTTTTCTTTTTATGCACTTACTCGGCTGCTTCATTGCTTCATGGTATCCAATTGAGGGAATCATTTGCATTTCCCACAGATGACCTTTGATCTCGAGGGGGCCCTTTGAAAACCATCCAGTCAACAGGCTTTTCCCGATACCTATCCATATCTGAAATATCGGATCGATACGTCGAAGCGCGGCGAAACGCATAGCCGGACAGACAGACAGACAGACAGACAGACAGACAGACACACTTCGCTGGTTATTTTAGTTAGTATTATTTCTGTATGGAGAACATAGGGCCTGCACTTTGGCTCGACATTTGAAAGGGGCGTGAATTCATTTTGGATACGCCCCTATTATAATTAGGTAATACTCGACTCACACACATTCCCTATATGTATATACATGTACCACATGTAGTCGATCTGTCTGCTTTATCTGTATTGTGCCGTTCTTAAGCAAATACGGTAGTTAAACACGATTTCATCAAACATTATAACAATAGCTCTTTTACAGTGTGCAATCATCCCGGGCAATAATTGGGCAATAATAGAGGATGTGCGTGAAATTATTGATTGGCTCCATACAAAGGAATTGAACCGGTGTCCTTCACCGTAATCATGGCACAATGCAGTGCATTCAATCAAACGTTGTCGTCAACCTATTTGATCGTATTTGTGCATTTGTCATGTGTGTGAGACGAGCTGTCGCGGTAGATTGCAATAGCTTGTAATCATGCTTTTGTTGAATGAATTTGAGTACTCCGCCATATTTACGGTATGATACGTCATAATCTAGGTGATTATTTGCATTGGATGTCTTGAATACGCTGGCGAGGTTGTGTAATAATCGGATTAATGCTATAACAGTAGGTGAATACAAGTTTTGAATATATCGCGTTGCAAAGCCCCATTCAGTGATCCCAGCGAAGTGAAAAAAAAATCAAATTGTTACTTTTATAAAAAAGGAACAAAATTGGCACAAAACCCAAGAAAACGGCAGTATTGACGAAGTTGAAGCCCCATTCAAATACATGTAGCTAATTTATATATACTGTCAGTATATAAATTACAGATTCACGTAAATGCATTATTTTTGTCTTAAATAGGCCTACACGGCTTAGGGCTGAACCACTAGCAGAAGACACCAAGTTGATGTTTTATGACCTTTGACATTCTTTTGTGGCGAGTGACATGGTCAGTTCAATTCACGCCGAGTGTCCTTGACAGGTTTAACTCTGCTTCGGTGGTCATGAAAGAATTCAAAAGATAACCTCTGCCCCAACAATCCCAAGCAATTGTCTGAAACTGCTTTTCGGATGCTGTATCATAAGAACTCAGTCGTCAAATGATGATAGTCATATAATGACCAAAAGATTATTACTGACTATATCATTGAAGACTGAGTTCCGCAGTCTTGTACAAAATCTGAATTTTGATGATTTTTACGATCGTCCGGATGAAAAAAAATCACTGAATGGGCCGTTAGTTCCCTCCCTCCCTTACACTGGCAATATGGATCAAAGAAAAATAAAGAAAAAAATAAAGAAAACAAGAAAAAAAAGACAAAGAAAAGAAACAATAAAAGAAAAACAAATATGAAAAGTTCGAACAATATTTGGTTTATAAAATTAATGTGACCGTGATGAGGCTCGAACTCACCACCTTCCGATTTAAAGTTCGAAGCGCTAGTGTACCAAATTCTGATGCCTTGCCAAGTGAGCTGTGCTCCTGAGATCCGAAATAAAAATAAAATAATACACTGTATACCTGCTTGTGTCGGTAATTGATTTGCTCAAATTCCATAATGGTACAGTGCAACAGAGCAAAAATGCCCAAAATTTAAAAGCTATATAATTTATGACCACTATACACAACACATAAAAATACTAATACAAGGGAATTTCAACGTAAGAATCCAAACAATTAAGTACCAACATGCACAGCTTTGTCCTTATATCACATTTGGGTTTTAACAAAATGTTATCAAACCTCTACTGTGATTGGCAGCTGCACAAGGCATCTCTTTGATAGCTGATCATGGCCATCCATTCAGCAAGTGGCTACTAACTGACCTTGACAGGCTTGAATGAGCACTGTCATCTGCTACAAAACCATCACACTCTAGGACTACACCACATTTCGCCATACTGCATTCTAGAAACGCTTGCTGTTAGAATAAGAAAAATTTTAATGCTAAATTATTGCACATTCTAGGGAAGCGTGGTTACCGTTTTGAAATAACCGAGTGAGAGGGTTTTCAAGAAAATATTTTTCCTGTCAAAACTGAAGCATCCTCTGTATAAAAGAAAATATGAATATTAACTGCACATCATATATAACGATTCGTGATACCCAATTGTGGGGCACATTTGAGGTCGTTTATGAGGCAGAGAATTTTATTTCAATTTTATATATACGCCAAAATATTTTTTTAATTGAGCAAGAATAAGGATAGAAAAAACGTTGAAAATTCTATGTATAAAATAACATTAGACCCGGCAAAAGATTACTGTTTCGTTTTTATGGTAATCTAATCTTTTATTTCCTGAAGAAACATTTGGGGTCTAAAATGGATTTTTATGTAATTGATAAAAACATCGAACGTGTATACAAGAAAATGGTAGGTTCCTCTATAGTATTTTACTGACCATGGAAATGTACTGACACCGTGCGAAATGTCAAAATCGATATAATGTATTGTCCATATAGACGCGCATTTATCATGTTTATTGTCGGATTAACAACAATTGAGCGCTATTTAATACACATTAATGTTTTTAGGCAAATAAAATTCCAAAATATGGTACGTTTTTCTGCTTTTGCTTGTCACGTGGTAGGCCTATATTGAAGTTGCGATTATATCTTCAAATACGTTTCATAAAAGATTCCATCAAGACATGTGGCCGAGTGGTATAAGGCGCTAGGCTCATAGAGCATCTCCAAAGCGGCGTGGTGCGCCGTGAGTTCGAACCCCGCCTCTGCCAAACTTTAAAAGAAGTAAAATTAAAATTTAACTTTTTTAAATTTCATATTGGGGAAATGTGACTGGGAGAATTTATGTATGGCGTGGAGTGGTGTGCTCTAGGACCTGGTCACTCCATAATGCTACAGGGAGCACAGTACTTTGACAATGGAGTGAAAGACTATTATTATTGATTAGGCGCGGATTTTAAAAGTACAGCTCCTGTGCGTGTATAGACTATGCCATAGTCGAATTTTATTAAAAATATGTTATTATTAGTCATGATGAACCCATTTCGTTGAACTTAAAATTATACTGATGTTTATTAAAATTAAAGTATTCAATAGTAAAATGGTCATAAAGAGTTAAAAATATCAGACGATTAGTGACAATAAAAGTAATTGAATGCAACATTATCTTGCATAATTATAACGGCTCACTTTAATACTGAACAATTCTGATTTTTGAATCTACCAGTTTATTGATAGCGAACACTTGGGAAGCTAACAAACAGAGGGAGTAGGGTGACTGATCAGATGTGAAAATCTATCAATTGTGCACACATTAATTAAATCAGAGTTTTAAGCTTAAATACAATATCCAGAGTATGCACAATGGGCAAGTGGACTACGGGGTAGTCTAATGCGTGTATAGCAAAAAATTGGAATAGAATGTTTGGAATCATGTAACTAAAGTACTAAATGCATTCTGCAAAATGCGCTCTGACCAATTTATAAAGCATTTCATTAGCTTTAATTTGACATATTGTTTGACATATTTGGAATTATGGTAAATCATTAAATAAAATATTTATTAATTAATCAATTATGTCGATTAATTAAAAATTTAATGCAAATATGCATATTTTCTCTGACAGAATTGTAGGATTTGACAAGAGCCATCTTTCTTGTAAGTTTGATTCTTATAACCATGGACGAAAGAGAAACAGACCGCGTACCATCAGTCAAAGTCCCCATGTATTGTATGGTGTAAGTTCTCGCATATTCATGAGGGCCGATTGTTCGATCGTGTAGTGTCTAACAATCACGCCAGCGATGCGTGCCTTCGCGTATCCGCGATAGAGCGTTGCGTGCTTTCGCGATTACGCGATAGACCATGAAAATACGCGGTAATTGCGTAGCAGTCTCGCCTATCGCATTTCACAGAACAATCGGCCCTCATTATCGGATGAGGCGGAGACTTTGACTGTTGGTACGCGCTCTGTCTTATCTTACTCCTCTGTGCTTATAACATACCGGTATCGTATTGCGTCCCGTTATAGTTGCAGAAAAAAAATACGCGTGCAGGACACACATACGCACACACCCCCACCCCCAGAGGATCGTACCGTTTTACAATCGTATAACATTCATTGGCGCTAGTAGTAGTAAATTTCAATTTTCTTTGCTTTACCTCACTTGTTCTGCTCAAAATTAAAAGGGGACATATCTGACAGTAAAAGCTTACATTTTATGGAAATTATGTTTAACTATTTGCTTAAACAGCACAAAACAGATAAAGCAGACAAATTTACTATACATAGGCCTATACATGTATGGTATCTGTATGCCAGGGACTGTTTAAGAATATAACATTAGATTTATGATATTTACTTCGAGGACTGTTATTTATCAAAAATGTGAAAAATATCAAATTTTAATAATTTGTCATAAAATTTGTATTATATCGTGAATTTCAAACAATGAAATTTATTTGATATCAGAAAGACATTCTTCGTATTCAGAATGCAATATGTCTGATGTGCTCTCATGTCCCACAAAAAATACTATCGAAACGCTCAAAACAGATCCCTTAATTTGGTTAATTTTCTTTTCTTGTTTTCTTTATTTTTTTCTTTATTTTTCTTTGATTTATATTGCCAGGGTAAGGAGAGGAGGAACTAAAGGCCCATTCAGTGATTTTTTGATTTTCTTTCATCCCGACGATCGTAAAAATCATCAAAATTCAGATTTTGGATACTAGACTGCGGAACTCAGTCTTCAATGATAGTCAGTAATTTTTATATTTTGGACATTATTATGACTATCATTTGAGGACTGAGTTCTTATGATCCGAGGAGCAGTTTCAGACAATTGCTTGGGATTATTGGGGCAGAGGTTATCTTTTGAATTCTTTTATGACCACTGAAGCATAGTCAAACCTGTCAAGGACACTCGGCGTGAATTGAAAGACCATGTCACTCGCCACAAAAGAATGTCAAAGGTCATAAAACATCACTTCTGTGTCTTCTGCTATCTAAAGGCCTATGGCTGATTTTGTACCTTTCGTCATTGTCATAGATGTGCTAACATAGCTTGCTAGTGCAGTGGTTCAGCCGAAAGCCGCGCCGTGTGTCTAAGACAAAAAATAATGCATTTACGTGAGTCTGTAATTTATATACCGGTACTGACAGTATATAAATTAGCCCGGTAAATTAGCTACATGTATTTGAATGGGGCTTCAACTTCGTTAATACTGTCGTTTTCCTGTTGTTTTTTTTGCCATTTGTTTTTCATTAAAAAATGTATAAACGTAACAATTTGATTTTTTTTCACTTTCGCTGGGATCACTGAATGGGACTTTATAGCGCGGATTATTCAAAACTTGTTTTTACCTACTGCTATATAGTATTAATCCGATTATTACATAACTTTGCCAGCGTATTCAAGACATAGGTTATGTAGGGATAAACTGTACATGGGTATAGAGGCCCTGCATGCTTTTATCGATTGTGTGCGAGACGAACGATGTATAAATCTGGAGGTCACATCATCACTTATCATGCTTATTGTAAAAAGTTTGTCCAATGCATATACTGTGTGTATTGTTCACGGGTATTGTCAATACAGTCAAGCAAACAGGTATTATATTTTGAAAAGGCCGCTATAGTATATTCACAGGGGTGTCTTGAATGGCCAATCATATGGGACATAATCAAATTGCAGTGACTGCTTCCTTTGTTACCACATGTCAGTCATCTTGTGATTATTGGACCATGTAAACCTGCAAAAAACGAGCCAAAGTGCAGGCCCTATGCCATTCTTGGAGACTGGGACTAAGGCTAGGTCCTCAAGTGGAGTTAGATGCTGCATGCACTAGAAACGCATACAATTCAATTCAGCATTCATTCAATGTTGGTATTAAATTCGGTGGCCCCGCGCATTGGAAAACCTGAATTTATTACATAAAATGAAATGATCCCGCCGTGATCTTGAAATGACCTCTGAATAACCTTGGAATGACTATGAACAAAATAGTCGAAATTGTGGAAGTGTAGGCAATAAATTTAATAGCAATCTGTCTTATGAAATAATTTTGGTTGACCTCTCATGACCTTGAAAATAACTTCATCATGTTTTGAATCCTATCAATATCACATAATACTAATTATCATTCACATTGGACACAATTTGGAATTTTACACCTTTTGGCCTTTGGTTGACCTCTGACGACCTTCATCATGTTTTAATTTTTGAATATTACCCCTTTTGACCTTTGGTTGACCTCTGGTGACTTTGAAATGACATCCGTCATATTTTGAATCATGTTAGGATCACATCTTTTCATTAGACCCCGAATGAGTTATGTCAAATGTTAAGGCAGGGGTAGTGGAACTTTTGCATACGTTTGGTCATAATCGGTAATATAATTAATAAGCTAGACCAAATTATATCAAGGTTACGAGATGAAAGAAGGGGAACTCGATATGCCGCGGTCTTATAAGTCCACGAAGTCCAGCCGTGACTTTGAAATGACCTCTAATGACCTTGTTTGAGGTCATAGGTCAAATGGAGCCAAGTGTTAAACTTGCCCGATTCTGTCAATGAGTTCAATCACAATTCACCGCCTGTATTCGTGGCTCTTGAGTCACAGTAGCTGTTGTTATATTTGGAGCTTTGCAAACATGTTGACCATGGTTGGACTAGCAGATCGGCCTTCAAACTAGAATTTATTTTTGTGGCATATATATTTTTAGCCATATGAAAGAAGTTTCAAACTTTATACAAAGACCTGTATGCAAAATACAAATGTCACATATGCCGGATAGAAAAACAATATTGCTCATAATTAACTGTGGTTCATAAAATACAACAAATAATTTTCATTGGAAAATAGTGGTAGTCTCCGTATTGTATATATTATGTTATTTGTCCTCTTTCTGCCCATAGCAGCGACAGAGAGCGCGCGGTACAAACAAAATGAAACCCAGTGAAACATTTGGAAATCTGCTGATTGGAAATGGAAATGTGTAACAAACGAAACCTGAGCTGACCCTCTGGCTCTTGTTCTTTACCCTATCACCTGCCAATAAATCTGTTCATGTGAAAACAAAATGTACAGAACACTATACCCGGCTTTCACCAGTTGTAAACGGGTAAATAAACTTTTAAAGAAAAAGACTAGGGTAGGCCTAGATGTTATAAATTGTATAAAAACGTTATGTTCGCAGAGCTCAATGATCCCTTCCCGATGGCTACCGAGGGGAATAACAGCGGTGTTGAAACACACCCGCGTCGCTTCAGGCGTTATCCTGACAAGGTTTTGAACGACTTGGATTTCGCTGATGATATTGCCTTGCTTGTATCTTCCATCCCGCGGGCACAGGCACAGCTGACCAGAACAGCGGCTGCAGCAGAAAGCCTGGGACTCGTCATCAGTGTTCCCAAAACTGAGTACATGACCATCAACTGCAATCCTCAGCCCCCACTCCAAGTATACGGAGAACCCATCAAGTATGTGACTGATTTTAAATATCTTGGTTCCATGATGGGCTCTAGCACCAGTGACCTCTCCCGACGGAAGGCGCTTGCTTGGTATGCATTTTGGAAACTGGAAAATCTGTGGAGAAGTCCAACAATCACTGTTGCAACAAAAGTCAAGCTGTTGAACACCACTTGTGTTACAGTATTGCTCTATGGCTGTGAGTCCTGGGTGATATCTACTGATATGGAAAATAAGATCAACGCTTTTGGTACATCATGTTACAGGATAATGCTGAACATCAAGCGCACCGACCATGTTAGTAATGAAAGGGTCTATACCATCACCAACACTGTGCCTCTTATCAACTCTGTCAGATCACAACAACTACGATTCCTGGGACATATCCTGAGGATGCAGGAAGATGAACCATGCAGAAAATATGCTCTCTACACCCCATTACATGGTAAAAGAAGACCTGGAAGGCAAAGAACATCCTATGTGCAAAAAATGTTGTGGGATTTCGACAACTTTCTACTGCCAGATGCCATTGCCACTTTGGCTTCAGATCGTAGTACATGGAGAAACTTTGTAGTCGCCTGCTTCGCAGCCGAATGAAATAAAAAATGAATGAATGAATATGATCAACCCGGATGATCGCATATCGTTCTCGGATTATTCATTACGATATTCCCGTGTTGCACTCTTCCCGCTTTCTTTGCTCATTTGCCTAATTTCATTATGGCGAAATTAATACAGACTTTACTGCTGAGAGTATAATGTGATGCGATCCAGCAAAATCAGTCGGAACTCGGTAATATTAAATTTTCAGTTTCTTATGGGATAGTAAAAAGCATTTACAAAGCTGCATGTTGCAGAAAACCCCATTGAAATTGAACAATCAGTTCCAAAGATATGAGCAATTAAACAATTTCCAAAAGAATAGGAAACAAAAGGAAATATTACTTTTGTTTGGCTATATCTCAAAATCAATATTTCCGAGTTCCGACTGATTTTGCTTGATCGCATTACATATGTGACCCCTCAGCACAACTGAGCCGGAAGTCGCCAATCATCATTTTTGAGATATTCAACCAAAATATTCTGCTTGAAATTAGCTTTAAAATGATGTATATCATGTCTATAGTACTTGACATTTAAGTAGTGAAAAATCAATAAAACAGTCAATAAATCCTTTGTTTTATTGTTTATTGTTAAGTTCAATGGAGCATATCTCAATAGTGGCACTGGCGACATCCGGGCTCAGTTGTGCTGAGGGTTAAAGACCACTAATAGGTCTGGGCGATACATTGAATTACGACGAGTAACTATTTGTTTTCATGGCATTCAAAAGACTGCATTAAAATCGCTGAAATTGATCAAGTTATAAGCCAAAAAAGTACTTTTTAGAGTTTGATGCTTCAAAATGGTACATTTTCTCTCATTATATGACATTCTTGTTGTAATAGTACCAAAATTCATACGCACGGCTTCGGTTTTTAGTAAATATTCGCCCTATCATATTGTAACTTTCAGCTTCGAGGGCGCACTGTCATTTTAAGCTGTTTACGGTTCAGTGCGTTAAAACAAGAAAAGTCTCAGGTCAACCTATGTTGAATTTTTGATCATTTGGCATCTAAATCATATAGTTTCACCTGATATTAGTGGCATTGAACTGTGAGAGTTCTGAATATGAGAAAATTCCACCCAAAATTAGGAATTTTCCCATTGAAACCCGTGTAATACATAATTAGTGGTATTTATGGTATTATACTTAGTGTTGCTCGGTGGCGGCCGCATACATCTCGTAATTACGCACACAAACCACCATAATCCGCAGTCATCGCGTAAATACGCAAAATAGCTTAGTAACCGTACAATATTTTTTTTGGACCCTAGCTAATGTTTTTAGGCTGTTTTCGCTCATTTGTTTGGACTTTAATCGCTAACATAAAAAAAAATGAGGATAATATACAGCGTAACTCGATGTATGGTTTGCTTTGCAAAAATGCAATTTCAATATACACCAATCGCCGTTCCAGTTTCTATCGCGAAAAGTTTTCCAACTCGGTATTTTTTTATACAGTAAGACAAGTATGTCAAAATTAAAACAAGCAGCCAACGCCTGTACTCGTTAGACTTTATATTATCTGATTATTGAAATTGGTTGAGAATTAAAGAAACAGTGATCTAAAACCTAATGAAGAAACGAAATCAAAAGTTGCACTTTTGTGTTTTATCAATTAAAGCACGATGCTAGTTTTAACGTGCTAATCAATAGAAGCGCGGGACTAGTTCTCTTGTTCGCGAACGCTTTGTGTACAGATCAATAGGGCTTGCAATGGAGCAAACTGCAACTTCTAAATTGGCATCTTCCTTGGGTATTCGGATCGTCGTGTTTTTATTTCTAGAAGAACAATTTCAACAAATGAGGTCTTACATGATGCAGTCATGTCTACAGTAGAATTCATCTCGACCTTTGCAGGACTTAACCCCATTAAAAGCTATTAAACCAAGATAACACTCATTGAAACAGCTCAACTGATTAAATCGGATCTTCTCTGGTTGTGCACAAGTGACTGTTTTCATGTGCGATATCGCAATAAAGCTGGTATTCATAGCTTCAGTTGGGTAACCGATTATAAAGGAAACGAAAGGAAACAATGTTATGTGTGGCTTTGTTCACGAAATCAGACAATGGCGTGCTTTTTGTAAACCAGCATTCTTGAAAATGAGTAACATAATGATTTTTGACTTAACACGGTTTGGAAATAATTTCTTCATATTTTTGGTGTTATCTGTCGTTTACATGTCCTTCCTGAAACACAAAAGTACGACCCTCTCCAAACACCTAAATTAGCTAAAAATTTAGGACATGTTACAAAACTATATTGTCTAGAATTTTAGAAGAGTACTTTTAATATTGGCCGGTTATTTTTCACACAGCGACGTTAACTAGGCAATGTACTATTACCTATAACATTAACTAAAACACCAAAGTACGAATATTTCCAAACATCTAAATTAGCTAAAATTTAGGACATGTTAAAAACTATATTTTCTAGAACTTTAGAAGAGTACTTTTAATATTGGCCGGTTATTTTTCACACAGCGACGTTAACTAGTCATATCCCCATACTGTTAACGTAGGGCTATTTGTAGAGGTCACTCGTCAATGGGAAAGAGCACTGTGTATTGTGTATAGGAAAACGGACAGTAACTGCAGTATGAAATTCGAGCTGCTGGTTCCAATTATGCCATATCAGTCTTTGTGTAGGATATACAGGGGGTGAACGTAACTGGTACCTTAATTTTTTGACTTACTGTAGATAAGCAGCATCTCTGATAAAAAAACCCACAGTATTTATAGCATAAGAGCTAAATTTCATACGGGCCTTAATTAAAAACTGAGTTCAACACTCATGTCAACCAATGTAATACAATGAGGTGTTAGGATAGACCCTTTAGGTCACTGCTATGGGGTAGTGGACTCAAATTGTAGGGTACGTTTTTCGCTAGAGGTCACGAAAGGTCACACAGGGGTTAAAAAATTGAAAATGCTTTGATCTTGTCGATAGATATATCAAATTACTCGTCTGATAACAAGGATTAAACAAATATATAGTTTGTACTATCTACGACATATCGTTATAGAGTTATCTACAAAAACGTCATTTTTAGGCAAAACTACATGTACACGTTTTTGGTTGTACGGTAGTCAACTCCGATTTGTTAATCCTTGTCATCAGACGAGTAATTTGATATATCTTTCGACAAGATCAAAGCATTTTCATTTTTTTACCCGCGGGTAAGATGCTGGGTAAAAAGTAAAAGTAGCACTAAAATGAGCGCAAAAGATGGATCTAAGATTACCTTAGGTCGTTTTGAAGATGTTAAAATTACTTCTAAACTTGAGAACATAATACTCAAGAAACTCGCGAAGGGCAGCGGTATGACTTATTGCACCATTATAACAAATTTTACTTTTGTTTCACAGAGGGTAACATGATCGAACGAATGGCAGAAGCTGTTGATGGTGCTTGTTGCCTTCTGGTGTGCTTTTCAAAGGAGTACCAAAACAGTCGTAACTGCAAATCTGGTATGCTTAGTATTTTGTTTTGAATTTTATTTTTGTATAATAGACGTAGGTGTGTTACAACGTTGTGTTTATCTACATTGTGATATATAAATGAATCTTATTGCGTGTATTTGAGTGAAGGACTACGTCTGTGTATGCACATCGCCGCAGGGCCGGATTTACCATTGGGCCTGATGGGCCCGGGCCCAGGGCCCCCAAATTTTGAGGGCCCCCAAAATTGCCCTTTGCATCTTCATTTTAGCTGAAAACACCATGTTTTGGGCCAAAATAGGGTACAAAAACTGCACAATGTTGCGCGCTTTAAGCGCATTGGCCTGTTAGACCTATATAGCAAAAGTCAGCTTAAATTGGGGCTAAAATTGTCTAAAATTTTATATTTTCGCGCGCTTCACGCGCAAATGTCCTAGTAGAATCTATGCTCGTCTCCCTCTAAATTAAAATGCTCCCGCCGACACCGTCGATCTTATACCTAAAGCAAAACTTGGGCACTTGAGTGCACATGCCTCATTCCTTCTTCCTACAGGGCCTCCAAATTTTGGCCTGGCCCAGGGACCCCAAAAAGGTAAATCCGGTCCTACACATCGGTAACTGACTTGGCAAATTGGCAAAAGTTCTTTATATTCACGAAATAGTTAACGTCCTTGATGTTTCAGAAAGTGTAAAGAGGAAAGGCATTTTCACTCAAATTTTAAATTTATAGACGCCGTATAATTCCATATACAAGCGATGACGAAATCCTGACACCCTCTACAAAAATAAACAATATTACAATAGATTTGTCATACAATAATATTTGTTTGTACTGCCGATTCTTTCTTCCTAAAACATTTTGTGATGACAAGACATGACCATATCCATTATATCATGTTCTAATTATATTAGACATTTCATTTTGTCATTACCTTGTAATTTCCATATCTTTTAAATGGTTAGCTCTGCCTTGACTTTGTTTCATTCATACAATATTTGCTCTCGTGCAGAGTGCAATATAGCCTTGTTTCAGCACTGTTCTAAATATATCAATCCATCTATGTAAACTCGTTTGGGTTTAACATCGTTTATAGACTTACAATGGTATCTTTGTATGTAGGGCCTACACGTTAGTGTCTCAAGCTCTGTCTTGAACATATATTTCATTTTGCTTGCTCTGTTTGCTATGGTTATTTACTCCAATGTGCTTCAATATGCAAAGGAAGCTGTGTTAATTAGCTATAATCTATCTTTGCTGTTGTTGTTATTGTTACGTTTTATTTAATTTCAGAGGCAACGTATGCCAGTTACAAATATAAACCAATCATTCCTTTGAGATTTGACGAGCATAAGCCAGATCGCTGGTTGGGACTTATAATTGGCAACTTGATCTATTATGATGTGCAGTCTGAAAATGCCATGTTCAAGAATTTGCCCAAGATCATAGAAGAAATAGAGGGGTATTCCAAAGGTAGGTACAAGAACTATAAACTTACTACATGCATGTTAAAGTGTTATGCATGCGGTAGTGTTAAAACACAGATATTGGAACACATGTTGTATAGATCACCATTGATGATTTTGTTGAATACAGACTTGCCTACCCCAAATATCCTTGAAGGAGTGTCACAACCTGAAAACACATGGGCAAACAACAAATCCGAACAAATGTCATAACTGAGTAGCGCTTCAGAACCTTGATATCATACACATATCCTTGTCAGACCGAAAGTACAGGTCCTTATAGTCCCTTTCTGCATAACGAAGAAGTAATACCAACAGATCTGTGTCTTCTCCAATTAGGGTTGTTGACTTACATGACGCCATTGCGCCTGCTGTTTTTACTATATCAACATCTGTATCTCCTTCAGCGTGGATCACGTGGCATCCTTTCTGTTGCATACGGTCCCCAATTAGTTTAATGAGAGTCTGTTTGTTCAGATCATTTGAGAACAAGGCTTCTTTCTTACCAGCAAATTTGGTTGCATCTGAAATGTCTACCTTATTTGCAACCAGAGTCATGCGCCACTGATGCGTGTTATCCTTTGTGCTTGGTCCCCAGTGTATCCATCAAAGACAACCGCGGCCTTGCCATAGTGATCAGATGTGAAATATGCATACTAGGTGCTTCCTTCTGTCCTCTTCTAGCGATGTAGAAGAGAACCTCCATCAAGAACATAGTGATCAGTCCTTGGAACTGTCTCAGGGACATCAGCTTCTGATGAGGACACATGGCTTGTAGTAGTGGTGCTTTATATGGCTTATGTAAAATATGCTTTGCCTCAAAAAAAGATGGTGGATATGGTGATAGTTCATGATAAAGCACCTTATCTAAGCACAGATCTCCATATTGTGATACAACCAGAAACCTTTGAAACAACAGAGCTGAATCAATGGTTTGGTCATCAGACAGCCTGTCTTTCCATTTGTTTGACTGTATCTTTACCTACTTTGAACATGTTTTGTACATTAACATCCTCATCAGCATTTATCCCTTGCATCTGCTTGGACTGTCAAGGTCACTGATGACCAAACCATTGTACCACTATTACAAGCCATACAAGATCGTGTGACTTATCAGAGGCTGCTGCCCCTGAGACAGTTCCAAGGACTGATCAATATGTTCTGGATGGAGTTTCTCTTCTAATAATTATTCATCTTTCATATTTTGATCAGAATGGCAAGGCCACGGTTGTCTTTTTGCTAAAATGGGCATCATAGTGGTGTCCGACCAATATCTATGAATATTGCAAGGTACATCAAGGGAAAATACCCGGATGGTGTCCAAATTTGGCTCGAATATCCCTTGTGGTCGATGCTATCGAGTAAGTTTAATATTTTTATGAATGAACCGTAGTATGAATGGTAGCACGCCGCCATCCACAGCCTTCTGTACAGTGCTGCTTGCGTGGTTCATATGCCATTATCGGGCCTTGATTCACTACGAAACAGTGAATGCTTAGTTGAAATTACATCGGTTTTGTAAGTTTTAATTTTTTTTTTGCATGAAATATGAAGATAACATTTTCAAATCAATACTAATTGTGATATTTTGGCCTAAATACATTTGTTTAGCTTTCGAGAGTAGTAGATACGTGCAGTTGGACTATACCCTTGAGTGTGTGATTATTACGTAATCAAATCACCACACACGGGTGAATGGGAGATGTCATCCAACCTTTTCTAATGTATTTCATGGACTACTATACCCGCATGGACGTACGCAGTATGTACGCCCAGCCTGGGTCGCAGAGGTCGAAGCAAGGGTGTAGCCAGCTTTCTTAGTCGGGGGGGGGTAAAATTTCGGGGGCACAGACGAAAAAAAATGTAATTGCATCATACATACATACCGCTTTTGTTTTTAGGGAGACTATACGTGTCTTTGAGTTTCAAAAAGTCTTTACTGGGACGATGTGCGCGCGTAGCGATCAAAACATTTGTATTTTACACTATTTTTGTACATGTTCTGGATGAAAAGGGCTTTATTGCGACAATGTGCTCTGCTCACGTAGCGCTTCAAAATTCTGTATTTTACAATATTTTGGCCATGATCGGGGTGAATTTTGGTGGAAAAAGGCCTCCTTGCCCCTTTTCTTGTCCTTTGCCCTCCAAATTTTCTTTTTCTTTTTTTTTTTGTCAGGGGGGCACTTTTTTCTTTCATTTTTGTCATGGGGCACGCTGCAACCCCCCCGCTACAGACGCTACTGGGTCGAAAGTTTTATATGACGTGATCCCATACCATAGTAGGCACTGTCATAGGAACTAACTCACGACTCTGTATCTAGACGGGTCATAGACCAAGAAGACATCTCTACTGTTAATAGTGCATTTTGCATCACAGATACTCCAGCTACCAATGCATGTGTGCAAGTGGGGTCAATTTACTGTTATTTGTGGCAGAAGAAGCTTTTTGAAGGTGTTTCGTCGCAGACCGTTAAAGTGACATCTACTACCAAAACATAATTCAAGTGGCGTCACTATGCTATACCTGTGGAGCAATATTTAGCTCAAAATAGCCCTTTTTGATCTGTGTGGTATTGGTCCGTGATGCTTGTGACCAAATTTTGGTAAAATAAACGCATGTGAGTGTTAGAGTAAATACCGTGATTGACGGAACAACTAAAGCAATGAGTGTAGGACATATTGTACGGCTGTCTTAAATGCATTGACCACTCATTAAAGTGTTCACTAAAGCAGTACTTTGTATCCCTATTTTATGTCTCCATCACTTATATCTCAGATGTACCAGTCAAGACCAAAGTTGACGATCAAGATATCGGGAAGGAGTTTGTTGACAAGGTATGTTCAACACCAAATATAGAACATCAGACCGTTGACATTGGCTGTACACATAATGGAAAACTGTATCAACCTTAGGGGAGACATTTGATATTGTTCCTCCTCCCAAGTGGGGACAAAGATTTGTTTTAAAGTGGACTTTAGGGTGTCCCTGCCACAGATCGCGCTTGTGTAACATGGGGGTGTCTAAACAGGACGTGACCAATATCAAAGTGCTAAATTTATGTTTTCACAAATTGAAGTCATTTGGTGCACACCATTTATACACTACACACTGCAGTTACTGTCCGTTTTCCTATGCACAATACACAGTGCTCTCACCATTGACACGTGAGCTCTACAAATAGTGTTTGTTAGAAGTATAGGCAATTGCCTAGTTAACGCCACTGTGTGAAAAATAACCGGCCAATATTTAAAGTATTCTCAGAAATTCTAGAAAATATAGTTTTGTAACATGTCCTAAATTTTTAGCTAATTTAGGTGTTTGGAAATATTCGCACTTTGGTGTTTTAATGTATGTTATAGGTAATAGGACATTGCCTAGTTAACGTCACTGTATGAAAAATAACCAGCCAATATTTAAAGTATTCTCTGAAATTCTAGAAAATATAGCTTTGTAACATGTCCTAAATTTTTAGCTAATTTAGGTGTTTGAAAATATGTGACCATCCATCTCAAACCCCTCGTAAAGTCGGCAAATTGTATTTCGAGTTACAGTCCAAAATGTGCATCAAGCTAGTATTCATAATGTATCCAATAATTGTCCTACAAGTTTCGTTGACTTGGGGATGATTTGAAGTGACCGCCAATTATCACAATTTAATATTTAATACCAGCAATGTAGAAAAAGAGGAATATTGTAGCACCAAAATAATGTACCCTTTTACTGAAGGAGCAAAGTTGAACAATCCATAACTCCGCTTTTGGATATCGTTTGAAGTCAAATGATATATCATTGTAAAGCTTATGATATATATTTTCTAAACACGGAAGAAAACAAAATTGACCAGGGGCCGACTTTACGAGCGTTTCGATGTGGATAGTCACATATTCGCACTTTTGCGTTTTAGGAAGGATATGTAAACGACAGATAACACCAAAAAATATGAAAATATTATTTCCAAACCGTATTAAATGTGCAACCATTATATTTCTCATTTTCAAGAATGCGGTTAACAATACACAGGCTATTGTCTCATTTCGTAAACAAAGGTCCGTACAGTATTGTTATCTTGCGTTTGCTTTATAATCGTTCACCCAAGTGAAACTATAATACCAGTTCATTGCTCATTGCACAGGTAAAACAGAAACATGTGTAGTGTGGATTTAACCAGAGAAGATCTGATTTAACATAGTTGAGCTGTCTTCAATGAGTGTTATCTTGGTTTAATAGCTTTTAATGGGGTTTAAGTAATGCAAAGGTCGTGGTGAATTCTACTGTAGACATGACTGCATCACAGTACAGAAACCTTAGAAACGAGAGACTTAAGGTCCGTTCATACTACCACCGCATTTGCGATACGTTGCGTTGCGATGCGGTGCGTTGCCGCACTGCATCATACTGCAAACTACTGCATTGCGATATCGCAATGAAGTTAAATACATTTTAACTTGTAAATGCGACGAGTTGCGTTGAGTTGCGGCAAAAATTAATCGATATATCGGCATCGCAAAGCAACGCATCGCAAATGCGGTGGTAGTATGAACGGACCTTTTTTAAAAGGCTTGCGCGATGTAATGTAGAATATGTCGTAAGAGGGTTTTGCGAATTGAAGCCATTTAGTGGACATTTTATAAAAAGTAGGTAATGGTGAATCCAACGGACGAGGACACAAAACACATCAAGGATCAATAAATGATACAAGAGGATACCTTGAATAAGAACAACAGGAAAGAAAAAAGCAAGGTACACCAACTTGATGTGGGGAAACAATTAAAATGCAGACTAGACAGTATGCAGGGGGACAAAAACAGCAAATGTAGGCAGAAGAAGTAGGCAAAGTTCGATAGCCAAATTTTACCAGTTCCAAGGCCCACAGAAGTAAGTGCTGAACCTGCAAAAACAACAAGGATCAATGGTAATACAAAACTGCACTAGAACAAGTGATGAAAATCACTGTGCATATAAACAGACACGCTTAACCAAACAACCAGAGTAGGCACAAAACAGGCAAAGTTCGAAAAAAAAAATTGCCAATTCCAGAGCCCACAAAAGTGTCAGGAAAACAGTACACTGGAAGTGATGAAAATCACTGTGTACATAGCAGTCAAACACAGAACAGACAAAAACAACCGACGTTTCGAGCAGATAAACTGCTCTTCTTCAGGGACAGACAACAAAATATAAAGCAAACAACAAAAACTACATGCTGTAGTTTAAAAACAAATTCAAGTCAAAAATTGAAGGCAAGTTCAAATTGAAATAAGTAGCAAAAAAGACAGCAAACTCAGAGCAAAATAAGTTGTGTCTTCTCTCATTGAGAGCAAATTCACTACAAAGTTAGACTGGGAAACACTATATGTAAATAAGCACCACCACAGGACAATAGGGTATTGTCCTAATTGACAGGAAGTGAATGTCAAGTGGGGTCGCAATCAATAGAGGTTGTAGAGAATGAATAGATAGGATAAGTGGACTAATGTCACTCAAACTGCAATATTATGAGAAAAGTAATGCATATTAAATAAAGAACAAATAATGTTTATAGACCTATACACAATACATGTATAGTGAAAAATAAGCCAAAAATTGCTGGATAAAACACAAGTCAATGAAGGTCTCAAATATTAAAGTGTAATATGCATACTGAAAAGAAGGGGAGGTAGAAAAACAGAGAAAGTAAGAAAGCATGTGGTCCATGCATGATAAAATTTAATTTCAGTGCATGTACAGATATAGGCCTGCGGATGAAAGTGATAAAGCCAAAAATCACTAAAACCAAAGCACAGTGAAATACCGTTGCAAATTGACATGAAATATGCCAAAATAGGTAGTGATACAGGGACTGCTAAAAGCTGGAAAATATTAGCAAACAACGAGGCCTACAATAAGAAAGCCAAATGTGAATTGACACATCAAACATATAGGCCTCGCCTAAAGATACACTGGCATGTTAATCTTTAACATTTAAGCCAAGTGGTTGGGTTGTCTGAAGTTTAGAGATCCAGTCTTTCTCAAGTTTCTTTCGCATGAAAGTGTCAGTCTTTGGGGTTTGTCAATACACATGACAGTAATGTGATTTGCAGAATGTCCTGGGAGGTTGAAATGTTTAGCTACTGGTGTATTTCTGTTAAGACGAGCATCGGCACAATGCTCAGTCAGTCTGGTTTCCAGGCTACGACCAGTCTCTCCCACATACTGCACTTGACAATTAGCACATGTGATAAGGTAGACCACATTCTCACTCTGACAACTGAGGTGTTTGTGGATGACATGACTTTCACCTGTGGAAGAACTAGTGAAAGACGACCCTTTCTTGGTGTGTGCGACTGGTGAGCCACCACCCCATTTAGGTTTAGAGTGGATCTCATGATTACATAAAGTACATGAGCCACATGCAATCGAGCCTCTGGGAGGAGGTTGGGCTGGAGGTAGGGATGAACGTACAATCATGTCCTTGATGTTAGCACTTCTCCGATAAGCTACCATGGGTAGGTTGGGAATAGCCTTCTTACATCTATCTGAAGAATGCAAGATACGCAAGTGTTTGTGAAGTATCTGAGAAAGTTTGGGAAGCGAAGGATGGTAAGTGATGACCAGTGGAATGCGTTCTGGATTATCAGAGTCTGGCGTCTTAGGCTCGAGAGCATCAGATCTAGGAATCTCTAGAGCTTTGTTGATTTGTCTGTTGATAACAGAACCAGGATAGCCTCTGGCCTTTAGAAAGCATTCAAGTTCAACTTTTCTCTTCTGAAGTGTCTCAGGGGAGGAGCAGATGCGGTTCAACCGGAAAGCCAAGCTGTACGGGAGACTTGACTTGGTATGCTTGGGATGACAGGAAGTCCAGTGAAGAAACTGATGTGAATCAGTGGGTTTAGAGTACAGGTCCGTGTGGAGAGTATCATCTCTGATGGATACCAGTACATCTAGGAAGGGTATTTCCTTGGTTGAGGATTCAGAGGTAAACTTGATAGTTGGATGGAATGAATTGCAGAAGTTGACAAAGTGCTGAAGTTCATCAGGTCCATGTGTCCACAGAAAGAAAATATCATCGATATATCTCATCCACATGAGGGGTTTCTTGGAGATTGAAGAGAGCAGACGTTCTTCAAGACAGCCCATGAAAAGACAGGCCATAGAGGGCGCCATTTTCGTTCCCATACTGGTCCCAAATATTTGCTTGTAGTTTGTGCTGTCAAATGTGAAATTATTGCAAGTAAGAACAATTTCCATGAGGTCACAGAAAGCATCAAGTTGGTCAGGAGAGTAAGTGGGTTCAAGAAAAGAACGACATGCATCTATACCCTCGTTTGCCGGGATATTAGTGTATAGGGCTGAAACATCCATAGTGCAAAGTATGGTGTTAGGCGCAAGGGGCCCATGTGCGTTAACAGCCTTTAGCTTGCGAAGGAAATCCATGTCATCCTGAACATACGATGGTAAAGTAGAGACATGTGGTTTGAGATGGTGGTCAATGAAAAGAGAAACCTTCTCTGTGACGCTGCCATTGGCACTAACTATTGGACGACCAACTGGTATAGTGTCAAAATGTTTGTGGATCTTAGGTAGAGTATAAAATCTACCTGGTTTGGGACGTTTGGGTGTGAGTGCAACCTTGTGATCATGATCTATAAGGTCCACCTCCAAGGCTTTGTTGAGACCTTTACACACACGCTTTTCAAATTCAGGGTAGGATCATGGTCAAGTTGTTGGTAGTGATCAGAGTTGTTGAGTTGTCTTAAACACTCGTGAACATAACTTTCCCTGTCTTGAATGACAACTGCAGAACCTTTATCAGCCTCCTTGATAACAATACTACGATTGTTTTTGATATCATGCAGAGCCTTGTTCTCATCACGAGAGATGTTCCGATATGTTTTAGGCTTTATCCCTTGGGTAATGTCTGCCTTAACCTCAGTGATATAAGCATCAAGAAATGGATCTTGACCAGCATTGGGTGTGAAAAGACTTTCCCGCTTCAAGAGTGGATGATTAAGAAGACTTTCATCAGTCGTAGGAGAGGTGTTAGTGTTCTCCTCATTGTCTCTGTGAAAGTGGACTTTAAGACGAAGTCGACGGGCAAATTTATCCAAGTCCGTACGAAGCTCAAGATCATCAAGAGAGGTACTTGTCGGACAAAATTTCAGCCCGCGGGATAGAACAGAGGCTTCATGTTCGGTAAGACTGTGGGAAGACAAGTTGACAACACTCTTGTTATCAGTGATAGGGGCTATTTTGGGGCGATGCCGATAGGCTCGTTTAACCCAACGCCGTTTGTGAGTTCTGGTTGGTGCCGGTGTGGGCCTGTGAGTAGGTCTACTATCCTGGTGAACGTTGTTATTAGTAGCATTAAGGATGGAAGCTTGCATGTTAGGTTTATCACCACTAATCATGGCTGGACGATTAGACTCGTCGATATAGTGGTAAGCACCAGGTGATGCGTGTGCAATGCTAATGTTCTCACGGAGTTTGCGACATTTTTGAGTTAGAAGCTCGAACTGTAGTTTAGAGCCCATTTCTTTGAGTTTCATAAGGATGGCTGAAAAGATATCGGGGTTAACCAGAGAAGATAAAACACGACAGAGAGACAAGAATTCAGTAGACTGTTGTTGAACAGCATTGACAGAATCTATAATGAGAATATCAAGAAGCTTGCTGGATGTAGAAAGAAAAGCTTCATCAACCAGGTCAGAACAAAACCTACTTGTTGTATTGATGTGGCCTCTAATTGACAATCCTTTAGGGATGAGTTTGATAGATCTGAAGGTAGTAAGAAAATCATGATTGGAAGTGTGGCGCAAGATTTTTTCTTGTGTTTTTCGAAGCTGATTGAAGACAAGACGGATTTGGGGATGTAGACGAGAGACAAACGAGAGGAGTCCTAGGTCCGGAACCATGACGGCTGCAGGGGATCACCAGCAAAATCAGAAAAAGTAGGTAATGGTGAATCCAACGGACGAGGACACAAAACACATCAAGGATCAATAAATGATACAAGAGGATACCTTGAATAAGAACAACAGGAAAGAAAAAGCAAGGTACACCAACTTGATGTGGGGAAACAATTAAAATGCAGACTAGACAGTATGCAGGGGGACAAAAAACAGCAAATGTAGGCAGAAGAAGTAGGCAAAGTTCGATAGCCAAATTTTACCAGTTCCAAGGCCCACAGAAGTAAGTGCTGAACCTGCAAAAACAACAAGGATCAATGGTAATACAAAACTGCACTAGAACAAGTGATGAAAATCACTGTGCATATAAACAGACACGCTTAACCAAACAACCAGAGTAGGCACAAAACAGGCAAAGTTCGATGGCCAAAAATTGCCAATTCCAGAGCCCACAAAAGTGTCAGGAAAACAGTACACTGGAAGTGATGAAAATCACTGTGTACATAGCAGTCAAACACAGAACAGACAAAAAACAACCGACGTTTCGAGCAGATAAACTGCTCTTCTTCAGGGACAGACAACAAAATATAAAGCAAACAACAAAAACTACATGCTGTAGTTTAAAAAAAAATTAAAGTCAAAAATTGAAGGCAAGTTCAAATTGAAATAAGTAGCAAAAAAGACAGCAAACTCAGAGCAAAATAAGTTGTGTCTTCTCTCATTGAGAGCAAATTCACTACAAAGTTAGACTGGGAAACACTATATGTAAATAAGCACCACCACAGGACAATAGGGTATTGTCCTAATTGACAGGAAGTGAATGTCAAGTGGGGTCGCAATCAATAGAGGTTGTAGAGAATGAATAGATAGGATAAGTGGACTAATGTCACTCAAACTGCAATATTATGAGAAAAGTAATGCATATTAAATAAAGAACAAATAATGTTTATAGACCTATACACAATACATGTATAGTGAAAAATAAGCCAAAAATTGCTGGATAAAACACAAGTCAATGAAGGTCTCAAATATTAAAGTGTAATATGCATACTGAAAAGAAGGGGAGGTAGAAAAACAGAGAAAGTAAGAAAGCATGTGGTCCATGCATGATAAAATTTAATTTCAGTGCATGTACAGATATAGGCCTGCGGATGAAAGTGATAAAGCCAAAAATCACTAAAACCAAAGCACAGTGAAATACCGTTGCAAATTGACATGAAATATGCCAAAATAGGTAGTGATACAGGGACTGCTAAAAGGACATTTTATACATGATATATGTGACCATTCACCACAAACCGGCAGTAAGGTCTGCAAATTGTATAGTTATAGTGCAAAATGTGCACCTCTATTCATAGGCACCTCAAGTTGATGCTACATGTATCTCATTTTGCTAGTGCCAGTTAAACATCTTTTAAACCAGTCATTAATCCTATTGTTGAAGAGGATAATAAGCTTCTACCTATGTATAGAATATTTAAATAGCTCTAGTCTTTGGCTAACTCCTGTTCAAGTGGTGGGATACAAAATATTTTATTTTGTTTAAGTATGTAAATTATTAACAATAAAAGGACATTCATGGACCTCGGTCACTTCGGGATGATTGTAAGTGACCGCCAATTATGACCGTTTGATATTTATTACCAGCAATGTGGAAAAAGAGACATATGTAGCACCGAAATAAGGTACCTTTTGCTGAAGGAGCAAATTTCAACAAACCATAACTCTGCTTCTGGATATCGTTTAGAGTCAAATGATATATCATTTAAAGTTTACTATATATATTTTTTAAATACGAAACAAAACAAAATTAACCGGTGGCCAACATTACGGCCGTTTTGTGGTGGACGGTCACATATTATTGTGCTTGCTCCAAACAACAATATAATTGTGCTTGTGACTATGTTTCCATTCTTTTGGTGCAATTACTAGATAAAATGATGTTTACTCACATTTGAGTGACGATTCGTCCCTACACTAGTGGTTTCATCAAACTAACAAGCCATCACGTTTGACTTTTCCTTTTGATAAGTAACATGAACTGCAGTAGAGGGCGTGATGAATTTGTCAAATATATTGTTTAGCGTGTAGGCACCCTCGTCCTAGTAAGGAGTTTCTTTCCTATTTTCGGATACAAATGGCTTCTTTGAGCCACTTGGTGATCTTACCAGGACACCCATTATACGCCTATACTTTCACCAAACTAGGGAGTTGAGAGAATTAAATGTCCAAATTTGTCATTATTAGGGTTCCAGTTATTGACAGAAAATATAAGCAAGCATTACACTTGGTAGATATGTATTCAAAATCTATAGAGCATGGATGTTACTGTTTTTTAATACTAATATAATATTATGTTCAAGAATAGGGACTAAGTTTTATCAGATTATCGGTGGTTTCATGTTTCTGTCCGGACAGAAACAGACTGTGAAGGAGACTACGTACATCGCTAGCAAAATAACAAAAGCAGGAAGCGTCTTTGGCAACCATTCAACCAGTAGACCTAATGGGCGATTTTTTGTAATTGTTTTTTAACCTTGCTGAAAATGATATATATATATTTAGACCAATCAAACCCAGTATACAATAGTATTTATCCTTAATAATGTTCAAGCGTTCTTTTAAACTGTTTTGTGTATTTTGTTGTAGGATCTGCAGAAATCTTCAATTGCAGACGAGATGAGAACGAATGGTATGTTTCAATGTACCATCCCTTACTTAAAGTCATAATGTACGATCTTATAATATGAATTTGGTTAATTTTTTCAAACCTGATTTTTTGCATATTTGTAATGTTTACACATGTCACAACTTGCACCTAAATGGAATCAGCCAAATTTGTTGTGTTTGTAGGTAAACAGAGCAAAGTTCGACATAAAGTCATAATTCAAGAAATTATAACTTTATGTCCGCCCATAGAACTGCGTGTTAAACGGCCAAAATAACAAGCAGTGTTTCTCTCACGTTACCTCGTTATTTCAGCTCAAAATGGACAGAAACCATTCCCGATCATTATTACTAGTATTATTTCAGCATTTTGAGTATATAATGACAAATTTAAAATTTGAAGGAAATCGTACATTAAGATGTGCACATTGTTTGTGAAGTTCAGTGTTAATTACCTAGTTAAAGAAGAGAAACCAAAAATACAAAGGTGTCTCTTGTTAAGTTTTATTCGAAATGTATGGGATGTTTTGGCAAGACATCATTATTCATTATAATGATAAAAACAAAACTGTTCATTTGTATAAATATTTTTTCACTTGAATCATTGTTATCAAAATTTCAATGAATTGGCAATGTTCATTGGTATTCATCACTGACGCAAATTAATCATTGATGTAGAACAATGCCCCTGGTTTAAAACACACACACCCCACCCCCACGTCACCAACACCCCCACGTCACCAACACCCCTATACACCCAACCACCCCATGCACACCCTACAAAACTTATAAAACAAACGAATAAATAAAATATTGATATAGTGTGATAAAAAAATCTTATTGGTTTGATGCAGAACAGTGCCCACATTATTCAAAAGTGTATTTACTGTGATTTTTTTATTCGTAGTGCCAGTAAAGCTGAAAGAGGTTGAGGTGCGTGAAGGTACCGCATTCGCATCACCATCCACGTGGTCATCCAAGCGTGTGCAGAAGTGGTTTGACGAAATCAAACTGCCTCAACTGAAATCCCATATGGACTTCTTTAAAGGCCAGGACCTCGAGGAGCTGTACAAAGAATCGCGCGATCGTCCGGAAGAGTTCACGCAAACTTGTGTAGAAAGTGGGTTGAAAAAAAATCTTGATAAGAAGCGACTATGTGCGGAACTCAGAGAACTATTTAAGTGAATCCTAGGCATACATTTATTTCTAGTATGGACAGTTTTGGTTAACCCTTGTGCGCTCATTTTGGGATAATCATTCTAACCCACCACCTTACCCGCACTCTTATTTTCGCGATATAAAAGTCCGTAACCAATCTTAAACACCCGCTGGTTATGTGGCCCTCTCTTCTAATAATTGGTTAAAAGCCTTCAACTTTGCCACTGTTTAAAATCTTATACAATTATTGCTTAAACCCTAACCCAATAAATGCTTTAAACAATTGCACGTTTAAGACTTTAAACCACCAATTGTTTAAAGATATTTAACGTTTATTGTTTAAAATACGCTCGTCTTAAACAATAACTTCTTAAATATAATTATGAATGGGTCAATAGGATTGGCGCTTTCTTTCTTTCTTTCTTTCTTTATTTTATTTTATACTGAAACATAATTCATGATAGATTTGAAGTAATCAGATCTTAGTCAACTGTGAGATTCGTTCAAAAATACAATTTCATGCATAAAGTTTTTGTTTTGTTTTCGTTTCTTTTTTTATCAGTTCAACCCGCTATGTATCCGAGTAAGAAAACATAAAATCTACTAAACCTTTCTCTTTCTCGCATGCATTACGATACAGTGCTAAAGTACAATGCACCAAGCTTAATTCACACACTCGACTCGATACGGTATAACCCACATACCGCAGTTAAAATGCATCTCGTCTATACATTGTACGTATGCCCTATACTGAACATCGCGGCGTGCTGTTTATACACTGACTGCACATAGTACGTACAGTACAGTACAGTACAGTACAGTACAGTACAGTACAGTACAGTACACGCAGTATCGCTAGAACGTCAATTCCAATGATGTTGATAAATCTAGCAAATAAACCCATAAATATCCATCTTTAAGTCTCAACGATGTCTATGCATAATTTATCAAACGAATTTCGAGTTTGGTTGACTCAATTACCTATTTGAATGAAAATTTAGGAGCCATAGGCAGCACGACCAGCATACACGAGTGTACGCCATTTGCCTATGTCATTTTAAACAATAACTGGTTAAATTCCGCGGCGCGAGATGTATCGTTAATTACGCTCTTAAAGGGACATTCAGCATGTTCTGGTATATTTTTAAGTTTCAATGCCAGGTTTCAATGTTTGCAAACTTGTATAATGACGAACCATATAGAACAAACTAGAAAAGTTAAATATGAAGACAACTATTTAGGCACGTCAAATAATCATGTATGTTATAGTGCCTTCCAAGGTCCTGCTTGGATCATATTCCTTTATTAGGATTGTAGTTATTTGCCACTAGAAAATTTAGACTTACTTTATCTTTTATCAGTTTGCAACAAAACGGTATTCACACACAAACATAACCCAAACCTTTTACAGTGTTTTAAGTAGGCCTAGTGATGAAAAATACATAACTTTCAAAAATCATGCTGTTTTGTCAAAATAAATGTTCTTGCAATTTTCATTTGTTATTTCAAGTTGATTGCACCACATCATGAGATCAAAATATAAGCGTTCTAAAATATTTCCGTCGACAAAATCTGTAAATTTCCCTTTAAACAACTAGGATTTTCCTAAACTAACCCACTTAGTTAAAGGCTTTAACTTGTGAAAAGTTAACGGATCTTAAACTTCTCTGTTTAAACCTGTTAAATCAAATCAAACCTGTTAAATGAAACTATTTTTTGCAGCGCAATCTTAACTTCTGAAATAAGAGTGCGGGGTAGGGCCGACAATTTTCTATTAGTTATAATATGATGAATTGAAAGTAGAGTGTATAAGTTACTATATCTGTTCTACTATTAAACTGAAACATGGGCTTTTAGGAGTTACTTAAGCATGTTAAGAAACTGGTTGAATGCAATTTCAACAGAAATGAAATTATGATGGCTCAACCATCGTTTACTGTATAATAATTATGGAATATGGAAAAAATTTTAAACTATTTTCTTTGCAACAGACAAATACTTAGATATGTTATGTAAACATTTCACATTGTTGGAAGCGCAAATTAGGATTTTTTCCAAGTGTAAGGATACTTTCTGGGCGCAGTATATAATCTGTTATACTGTTAGTGCACGCCGGGAGCAAAGGCGCCGTTAAGACCACAGTGACCCCGGATTGTGACCTCATTGTGTAGCGCTGTTATTGCACAAATGCAGCCTCATACTGCTATTAGACCATTCGGTTAGTAGATTAATTGGTTAGTAGACTAAGTACTTGTAAGACCAAATTGTTTGAAGACCAAATGAGTATTAGACCAAACATATGATTAGCCTGTTAGCCGCATTGGTTGTAGACAAGGTTGTAATTAGACTAAATGGTTATCGGACTAAATGATTATTGGATGTGGATATAAACCTAATGAATTTAGACGAAAATGGATGTAGACTAAATGGGTATTAGACGAAATGGTATTAGACCAAGTGGCAAATCCGAAAAAAATACTAATAAGAATTATGTAAAGTAATACCTATATAGATGTGAAATGCAAGAAAACACTTTCACTTAGATATGAAATGCAAGGAAACACATATGCATGAGCCATGTAAAACAAGTTAAGGTTAGCAACTATTAAACTGTTGTGATTTGGTAGTTCACATCATCTTGCGAATGGTAGTGAGCTTTGGCAAAAATTGCTTTGATCATTCCATAATGAGTGTGTAGAAGAATTCAAATGTCACAGATATACTTTTGTAGGTCCGGTGGTTCTTGAGTTATGTTGTAAAGAGGGCTTGAACAACAACACTTTTGTAAAACGTACATAACTCATTAACAACAATAAATCAAGCAAGTCTTCAAAGTGTATAATTTGAAGAATGAACTTTTGCAAAACATCAAAGTGGTTTTTTTAATAATATATTGATTTAGATAATGAAAATCGATATTTTGGCTGCTTCGACCAACAATACCGCGTCCTTAAAGAAGCATGTATGTACTAGTACAAAGTGGGGGATGGGGCTAAAAGAAGGGATATGTTTTAAGACGGGTCAGTTGGGAGGATGATCTGCGTTGTATATGGTCAATTCCAGCCAAAGCGGGCCAACATTCTCTCTGGGGGCCATTTTGAAAATTGTTTTCCTTTTCAATTCTAGACTTATCAAATGAGACGATCATGTCTAGTGAATCATCAGGTGGAAGTGCCATCGGATTGAAAAATAACTCTTGTTGCTAGACCAAATAAAGTGTTAAATGCGCATATGCATGTTACCCACGAATTCAAGCATTTTTTACCTGTTGTACGGCATAAAATTTCACTTTCTTTAATATCTTTCAATATTTTATGTGTGACTCATATACACTAGAAATCGGTGAAGACTTTGAACGTAAAATAGGATTTTATTACATATATCTACAAAGAAATATTTTGGTTATTACAAATTTTAAGAAAGAACCAGGTGTACAGTTAAGATTGTGTCAATTCTTCGAACTCTTTCCAAAGTGGTTGTCATTTAACATTACTGTATTATTTCGAAAGACTAGAATAAATGCTTCATATAAATATAAAGTTAGATTCTGTATCTCGTCCCAGGATGAGGATCTCGGATGGATTCGTGGGTAACAGCGTCTGGAAAATAGCAATTCCTATTAATTTTTTTAATAAAAATAAAAAATACTTTTCCGTATGTCAATAATTCAGACTGCAATGGCACTAAAATGAATTTTAATCAAAATACAGACTACATGGAATATTTAGAATGGATCATTATGGCATTTTGGGTATACAAATTTTGAGAATAATGAAGTTGCCAAATTCAAATAGACAGAGTAAACAGTTTTATATTATTATTTTAGTAAAATCATTCCATATTTTCATGCAGCAATATTCTATTAACTCGTGTTTGACAGTTCCTATGAACTAAAACACTATCAATACATTGTTAACTATAATTTAAGTAGTGATTCGTGGGTAACTAAAATGTTCGTGGGTAACACATATTTGAAGGTATGTATTGGTAAGCGGCAAAATAGAAAATATTACAGAAGGTTGGAAACCACCATGCGGTTATTCCTCCATTGTGTTTAAATGATTCCCGTTTCTCTAACCAATTGCATTTACCCAAAAAATGGTAATTTAGGATAATCAATCAAAACTTCATGATGCAGCTTCAGTATACCTTCAGGAGGACGCTATTAAACAGGACTGTTTTGGAACCTATTTCGCATGTTTTCAAAATGTTAAGATGCATAAGAAACATATAATTTACGAGTAAATCCTTGGATTCGTGGGTAACGCCGAATTCGTGGGTAAAGCTATAAGTACTATAGTACCGTTTGGGGTTTGCGTTTCTTAGGTGTATAAACTGTAAGTACTGTCAAAATTATAGCATATCCATGGCTTGAATATGTGCTGATTTAAACTTAAAATAAACAATCTCCTTATTTTTCAAGGTTAGCATCTATTCGGGATTCGTGGGTAACAAAAGTTTAAACCGTCGTAGATTATTTTTAAATCGGTGAACGTATTTTTACGATTTACAATTTTAAGCGCTTGTCAAACTAAATTCAGTGTCCAAAGTCATTAAATGTTAATTTAAGTTATGGCAATTATATTTGCTGGACTCGTGGGTAACAGTTGATACGTGGGTAACGTCAAATTTTATTTTATGGAATTTTATGGGTAAAACGTATTTGCATAAAATAATCACTTGGACCTCAGAATTATAGAACTGAAACTTCGTTTCATGATATATTCATTTATGGCATATTCACTTAACATTTTTCAGAACGATCATTTTATTTTTGATACGCGGGTAACAAAATTATTAGCCAAATTGACTTAATGGCCTCTAGAGTCCACAAACTTTGGTGGAATTCAATCGTTTTACATATGATGAGAGATCATGCAAACGTCTTTCTAACGGTAATAATTTCATTTTGATTGAAGGACATTCAATGACATATATGGTGCTTTATCTTTGAATTCGTGGGTAACGCCAATTCATTTAAGCTATCATAACTTGTCCCCTGGTATGACTTGCTAGTAAAGGCCTATATGCACAAAGAGAGCACATTGGACGTGACATGATATGCTCCATCAATAACGTGATTTCCTTTATTAATGACATTTTAAAGTGGAAAGTTAACATAGAGAGAATTTTGTCCCGCTTTCGCTGGAATTGACCATATACTCAAATAACATTATTGAGACAAATAAAGCAGATGAACAAAAAGAATGGCACGGGTCTATAAAGCAGATCCGAGGGCTTGATATAAGGGGTGATGTTTCTGTCATATATGTTCATGCGATTATTAACTTCCTTGACTACTTTCGTACAGATCAATGTATTGATATTTATATTTATACATTGCAGTGAATTTAGTAAGGGGATGTGTAATACTGATGATCTCCCGTGGGGATGATCTCCCGTGGGGATGATCTCCCGTGGGGATATGAATAATGTCCCCTGTATGGTGATTTCTACGATATTTTGAATAAGCAAATCTATGAAAATGACTTTCATATGTGTGGATGCCTGTAAGCGCGTACGGAATATAAAAGGTGATTCGCCAAATCACGATTTCACATATTCTAAAAATATACTTTTTTGTTCTTTTACTATCACTATAATTCAGTTTCATCGCGTATATCGCGGTGAAACTCAATTTATCACCTGCAGAGAAAAAGTTTCAGGCCGGGTCAAAGGTCATGTTTTCCCGGGGAACTAGCCTTGGCCAATGACGTGATCCGTTGGTGCGCGTTGGGATTCAATCACGTGTGACGGCATCGCTTGCTCGGCACAATGCTCGTGAACAGGAGCATCATTCTGTCGTAAAGCATTAGAGGAGATTGGTGAAAATAATTTTTCTCCCACCCACCACACCCATTAATGGTGGAGGAGAAAACATTTTGATTGCAAGATATTATGCTTATTCAAAACAAAATTAGAAATATTTGCAATTAGCGAGTATAAGAATTATCATGGTCATAATTGAGGCTTCGTGATAAGGTCGAGCGTGTGGTTATTACTATTACGAGGCTAGTAGCAATGCCATCCAAGTAGAACTATTCACCAAAAATTGATGGCAATGCTACTCGATACTTGTTGCAGAATTGACGTGTGTGAAAGGCAGTTTTTCTGTCCAAATTTTTGATTTTTAATGTAATAGTGTAGTTCTCAGATTAAAATTAACCAGCTTATTTCAAAAACAATTATTTTTCTATCATGTAATCTTCCTGAAGAGCAATTATGGCTTCAGAATTCTCTTGGAGTACGCCATGTATTTTGAAAAACAAAGGTTTCAGCCATTCAATGTTTGCTTTTTCATTGAGATCATGCTTTGATCAATATCTTTCTTCTTCAGCTTTGCAAAGACTGCGGCATTTTAGTGAGCAACCGGCTCTATAGGTAATCACGAATGGAGCTCACCATGTATTTTCATACCGGGTAAAGTTGTCTCCTTAATATTTATCTTTGCTTTTTATGAGTCAACTTACATGTACTCCAGGTTTGTCCCGGCGGAGTTCGTCATGAGGTATATTCACACCAACAAAGTTGTCTCTTGCTTGCTTGCTAGCAATGCTTTGCCCCCTTTTGCTACTTTTAGGTAACCACCAGAAAAGTAAAGTTCCAGCAATCGCTTGTTCAAATTTGGGCTGCTCTGGTAAATGGCTGATTCCAGTTTTTTTTTTTCAAAAAACAATTTGGTAAATAAATTCACTGACCTTTTCTAATGTCTAATGTCGACAGAAGTCGCAAAAAAGTTGTCAACGTGTTGTTTTATTCTGTCTGGGGATAATGAACTTCATCAGATATGGCCATGCTTCCAACAAACAAAACAAATCTATTATGAAAAAATATACTAACTAGAAATGTGTTTGGATGTTGAAACGTTCTTTTGGTTTGAACCACTAGGATGATCTGATTTTTTTCAAGTTGCTATAGGGTGTCGAACCCATGTGTTAGTAGTGAGGTGGTATCACTTATCGATGCGAAAATGGGAGTATTAATTTCATGCAACGTTGTATATATCACATTTTGTAAACAAAACAAATTCTTATACATATATATAAGGTAATATTAAACAGATATGCATTTGCCATGCATGTCGTGATAATTACAAAACAATCTAATGTTTTGATATTCATATAATAGAGAGCATAAGTGAGAAATAAAAGACGAGTAATAAACGTATTAGAGGCAAGAGAGAGGGAGAGAGCGTGAAAGAGAGGGGGAGAGAGAGAGAGAGAGAGAGAGAGAGAGAGAGAGAGAGGGAGGGAGAGGAGAATGAAGAAAGAGGTAGGTGGAGGGATGGTTTTAGTATGAAAATACTTATGAGCACGCGCTTTAAGACATTCTTATATGCCTCAAATAAAAATAAGCAAAGGAAAAAATCTGAATAGATTTGTTTTGTTTTATTTTGTCTCTTTGTCTAAATAATAGATAATTATAAAGAAGTTGTAACACGGACTGAGTGTTTTTTACCGTACGCTTATATAGTACATGATTTTTATTATCCATTGTCGTGAGCTAACCTCCAGCAATGTTATCCGATTCTGAAGTCACGAAGTATTTTTAAATAATTCAAACCAGATAATACAACATAATGGTAGGCCTACACACGTAAGGTCCGGTCACACTGTAACGAATAGGGGTGAACGGCAAGCGACGTTAAGCTGCGAATTGCAATTTTGAATTTACCGCCACTCATCGAGTGTTGCCGTTAGTTGTCGCTGACGAATCCGTTAGCGACCGCAGATGGACAAAATTATTCGCGCGTTCGTCGGCAAATTTTCAACATGTTGAATATTTTGTGACGGCAAAATAAGTAGTTGTGATTCCGTTCAGATTTCGTTGGAGACCGCAACCCAAATTTTTCTTTGACGTCTCCATACCGTGCGAAGCCGTCTTTAGTCGTTTTGAGGTCGTCACAATTTCGTTGGTAGTCGTTGTCAACGACCATTGACGAAAAAACAACGGCAAGTGACTTCACATCTCGAACCCTGACGACACATTGTGGCAAGTAACAAAATTGTAACGATCTTGGTGCGGCAGTGACTTGCGAATTTTGTCCGGAGGGTGACGGATATTGACTGTTGATGGCGGGTCGTTTGCCAGTACCTGCGGCATTGAAACGGTGGTCTGCGATGGGTTACGATTTTTAAACGATGGTCCACGATTAAAAACTTTGTTTGCCATTTTTTTACATTTTTTGACGTCAGCACGATGCAATTTGGAATTTCATATAAAAAGAAATATCAATTATAATAAAAAATATAATTTTTTTATTGTTATTGATATTCATGTTAATATTTTTGAGATTATTATTGATATTGATATTTTGATTATTATTGATATTGATATTTGATTATTTTTGATATTGATGGTAATATTTTTGATCATTATTGATATTTTGATGTTAATATTTTTTGATTATTGTTGATATTGAGGTTAATATTTTTGATTATTATTGATATTGATATTTTTGAGTGGATAACCAGAATGCTGTGAAGAGTGGGAACGCTTAAATGCACTATACGACCCGCACACACACAGGCTTTGATGTCGGCCGCTGGCAGCTGGCAGCTGCCGTTCCTTGCCGCAAGCAAATCCGCTGCCAGCCGTCTGACCTCGTTGCTTGTTGTCGGGCTCCGTCGAGACATCGTCACTCGCCGCCCAGACAACGTCCGGTTTTGGTCGCTAGTCTCCGTTTCCTGCCGCATTCTTTCGTCCATTGCCGTCGTGTTATCACTGGTCGGCGAATCTTGTTTTTCCTCTTTTTGCCGTCGCTTTGCCGTCAACATTTTGTGATTTTCACGCTCGTCACCTTTCGTTGGTTATCGTCCGTCATAGTGTGACCGGGCCTTAAGCGACAGATTTTAGAAAAAAATTGCACATCGATAATAACACTGCTTCAAGAAAAACTGAAGAACCCAACACGATATTTGTAAGTAGGTATACAGATAACCAAGGAACTGAGTCACACCTAAAGGCTAAAATTATTGACCCCCATATATGCAGGGTTAAATATCCTTGTAAACAAACAATGGAAGCTATCACTCATAAGGACTAACATTTTGCCCTCATAAGACTTCTTATATGTAAAGACACAGATAACAAAAGAAATTGAAACAGGTAGAAAAATACCCGTTTGCTCCTTGGTACGGTTTCCATAAACATGTTAAATGTATTCAACACAGCAAACAATGAAATCAAATTCCACCTTTTAAGGTGGAATTTGATTTCATTGTTTGTCTTAAGACTGTTAGCCCAGTGAAATCTAATCCCACCATAAGTATTAGGCTTTACAGTAGCGTACCGTGGCCGCTCCTACCCGGGGGGGGTTGGGGCTGAAGAAAGTTAAATTTTGCCGCCCGTTCATCAACAGCCCGAAAATGTTGACCCCAAAATTTTTGTCGGTGGCTTGAAAAAGTGAAGAGCAAAAATAATAATAAAATAAGCCCTAAAAGCAACACATTTCGATGTATAGTACCATTTTTTCACAATTTTTATACCCTTTTAACACAATTATCCGCCCCTTTTTCTTTAGTAATTCTTTTTGCCGCCCCTTCGTTTTTGCCGCCCCCTGCTTTTACCCCGGGGGAACTCGCGCCCCCAAAATACTCGCATGCTTTATTGTTTTGTTTAAAAATGCTCTCTCTCTCTAGGTGCCATATCCTAAGACGTTGGCGATCATGTCATGCCACAATTCGCTGTTATAAGCCATCTCCAGAAGCTCTGTCGCTTTATGTTCAGCTCCCCTTTCTTTTAGCCAGTCTTTCAGATTTGATAACCACATCACTCTCTTCCTGCCTCTGCTCCTTGTTCCTTCTATTCTTCCTGTCAATACTAGGTTCTCGAAACCATCCTTTCTGAGGAAATGACCAAGGAATTTGAGCTGCTTAACTCTGATTTCACGTAACAGCTTCCTGTTCACATTTGCTCTACTTAGGACATCGTCATTAGACACTTTATCAGTCCACGGGATCTTCATCATTCTTCTAAGGAACCACATCTCGCAGCTCTCCAATCTTCTTTTAATGTCTGTTGTTATTGACCATGCTTCACTTCCATACATTAATACAGGGATGACATAGCAGTTGAGTACCCGAATTCTGGTCTCTATACTGAGGGCACTGTTTTTTAGGATCTTGTCTAATTTTGAGAACGCAGACTTAGCCAGTGCAATCCTTCTCTTAACCTCCTTAATACATCTGGCATCTTCTGTGATTAGACTGCCAAGGTAGTTGAAGGAGGAAACTTGCTTAATTCTTTGATCTTTCACCTTCAATATGCATGTTGGGCTTTCAGTCTTTGATACCACCATACATTCTGTCTTCTTGCAATTTAACGATAAACCTTTCCTCTCACTTTCCTGAACCACCACATCAAGAAGCCTTTGCAGATCCTCCTCAGACTCAGCTAATAGGACAGTGTCATCTGCATATCTTATGTTCGTGATGTTATGTCCACCTATACCGAGACCATTTTTCTTTTCTAGCTCCCTTAGGATCAGCTCACTGTAATAATTAAAGAGATCTGGTGACATCACACATCCCTGTCTGACTCCTCTCTTAATGCTTGTATATTCACTACAATCTCCATCCACCCTTATGCACGCTGTTTGGTTCCAATAAAGGTTCTGCAACAGTCGTAGATCCTTTCCATGCAGGTCTAGCTTACCAAGATCTTCAAAAAGCTGATCATGTCTCACCTTGTCAAAGGCTTTTGAGTAGTCAATGAAACACATGACAATTCGTCGTCCGTATTCCATAGTGGCGTATAGTGATTTTTGGTCATTTTTTGAAAATTGGCACATATGTTTTTAATGATGTTCTCTTTCATTTTTCTAAGTCTCATCAGTCATAATTAGCTAATTAATTAGTAAATAATTAATTAAATGTGGCGTATAGTTACAAAGTGACATTTTTGTATTCCATAGTGGCGTATCGACCATACGCCACTTTTTATACACATTTTATAATTATGAAATATCGGCAAAAATGAAAAACATCGTATGTCATAGTGGCGTACGCGTATCGGACCTATACGCCACTATGGAATACGAACGACGAAAAGTAACGCCATAGGGATTACACGGCGACCGAGGTGGCGTACGGTTAACGTAAGGTTAGGGTATTGCGTTTTGTTCGTTTTCCATAGTGACGTATAGTTTTATTGTCAGTTTGCCAGCAATAGTATGTATTTATTTCTTTTGAAAAATATATAACAATAAAATCTATTTAGTTTACTACAGAAATGTCACATCATTTACAAAATATAATGAATGTCTGATTTACACAACTCGATTTTAAATTGGCATTTCTTCAAACCCGATTTTCTCGAAAAGTTGTTTATTCGCGGCGCCCAACTATACGCCACTATGGAATACGGACGACGAATTGGCAGGCATTCCTCTGCTGTTTCAACCAAGATATCCCTCATTGATTCCCATGTCATCTCTTCTCCTTCGTCTATAAGTTGCTCAAACCTGTTCTCCACTTTGATGGAATACTCCATTCGGATCTCTGGTTTCTTCAGCTGTTCAAAATCTACCTTCTTCGTGATATTCGCTCTCTTCAACTTTCTCAGCTTGCAACGAAGTGTGCATACTACTGGAATATGATCACTTCCGCAGTCTGCCCCTGGATGTGTCTTCGCATGTTTCACTGCTCTTCTAAATCTGTCATTAATGGTTATGTAATCTATCTGGTTCCTTGTGCGATCCCCAGGGCTCTTCCATGTATATATTCTTCTGGGGTGCTCCTTAAACCAAGTGTTTGTGATTACCATGTTGTTTGCTTCACACCACTGCACCCATCTATCACCACGCTCATTTCTTTCTCCAAGTCCAAACTCGCCTACTGTTTTGCCATCTTGTCCTTGCCCCACCTTTGCATTCAAATCTCCCATGATCAGTTGTATTTCATCTGATTTGCACTGAGACTTTGCTTCCTCCAGTTTATCATAAAAAGCATCAATCTCCTCTTCTTCTCCTCTTTTTAAAAAAATGCTAACCTAGGGAATTACTCAGGCAGAGAGAGAGATACCGAGTTAATTTAGAGGAATACTACGGCATAGGCACAGAATCTGTTACTTCGACGTTGTTAATGTCAGCATTCTGTCCTGTGCGTTTGTGGTGCTCTGCCATTGCTGATGTATTTGAGGCGGTGTCGGCAGTGTGTTCTTTCAGCCGATCTCTTAAAACTCGCATCGTTTCTCCAACGTATACTTTATCGCAATCTCCACAGGGAACGCGATATACCACAACTGATTTGTCATCATTCCGCGGTTCATTCTAGGGCGCGACAAGTACTTGACGAGGGATTGGATGTGGTTTGAAGACCGTGGAGATGTTGTAGTTGCCGAACACTCCTGATTTTCTTAACAACAAAAGTTGTCTTTTTGGAAATGGAGTCTTGATCGCTCATAGATTTTTAAACTTTTTAAGTTGCCAAGAAAAGTGAGAGAATCGATTTTAGACCCTTAAATTCTTTCTGCAACCATAGTTGGCCGCAATATATCACTAACCGCATAGTCCGAGGGTTAGGGCTAGGGCTAGGGTTAGAGTTAGGGTTTGGGGTTTAGGGTTAGGATTAGGATTAGGGTTAGGGTTAGAACTAGGGTTTAGGGTTAGGGTAGGGTTTACGGTTTGGGGTTAGGATTAGGTTTAGGGTTCGGGTTAGTTTTAGGGTTAATTATATACATATTTATTGTCGATTATACTAGTCATAGTATATCATGTGTATGTAATTTATTCCGTAATCAATAAGTATAATAAACAAACGCCTCTCTGACAGAACGACTCGTAGCATAGTGATATAGCCTGTTGACTATGGATTCATAGATTTTTTGCCGGAAATTTATAAAATGGCTGTATTTCTAAAATAAAGATGATGAAAAGTAGAAACAAAAACCCACCCACTTGATGCATAACTAATATCAGTCTACTCTCTTAAGGTAATACACTATTTTAAAGTGTTGCGATTTGGTAGTTCACAACATCTTGCGAATGGTAGTGAGCTTCGGCAAAAATTGCATTGCTCATTTCCTTGCGAGCGTGTAGAAGGATTCAAATATCACAGAAATGCTTTTATAGGTCCTGTGGTTCTTGAGTTATGTTGAAAAGAGGGCTGAAACAACAACACTTTTGTAAAATGTACATAACTCATTAAAAACAATAAATTAAGCACGTTTTCAAAGTATATGATTTGTAGAATGAACTTTTGCAAAACATCAAGGTGTTAATTTTCAATAATATATTGATCTAGATAATGAAAATCGATTTTTAGGTTGCTTCGACCAACAATACCTCGTCTACCCTTAAAACCAAAGATTGTGTTGAGGGTAAAGTCGAAAATTGCAAATTTTCAATCTTTAAGACTGATTTTTCAATCTTAATTTGGACTTTTCCCTCACCCCAATCTTTCCATTTAAGAGAGTATGTTCCAAGTTATAAAACAAGAGAATTGATTGAGTCGTTTTTGGATTATAAAAAATGTCTTGGATGGACTTACTTTTTTGGAACCGTTTATTTTACGTCCCAGTTTTTAATACGTCATCATTAGCCTAGTATGGTCTTTTATGTTTCAATGTTACTGTTTTGTGATGTTTTATAGGTTATCAAGTGTTTAGAAAGTTTGTGAACATACCGGCTTTATTTATAAATCCACATTGTTGATACTAGGGTCACCCTATCCTATGTCCCATTTATTATCCGTATACCTACAATACGACCCAAAATTTTTAGCATTTCATTAAGTTTCTGGCAGGGAAGGAGGGAATCGGTTGAGAAACGAAACTAGTTTATAGGACGTCATCGATCCAACGGTCTTGGTTCCCATGGTAACCGGTATATAGGTGTAATCAATCTTACTATCAATATTCTGTCAAGGTGCAGTCTCTCGCAATTCCACATTTTCAACTGACATGACTGAGTAGGCTTTCCTACTCGTCTGATTAGCGTCTTGTGTACCAACAGCCCATAGTAACAAAAAAGTGCTGAAATAGGCATAATTTATGTGGTTTTCTTTTTTAATTTGTCCGTTTTTAAAATTAACTTTAAGTTTGGGCACTAGGCCTAAATTCAATTATCAGAATAACCCATAGATAGCTAAAGTAAGCATTAAAATGAGCAGAAACTTGCATAAATTTGGCAAAATTAGGATTGGTCAGTCACGTTTAGTTATGTTAAATACTACAAGTGTACCACAGATGGGAGAGTTTGAATAATTTTCAATGATTTTAAGCAGCCTTTTCTTAAAAGAAACACTGACATGATTTTGCATGTAAAATAGGTAATTCTCGGACATCGTAGACTTCGAGGCCAGTCGTAAAAATAATGACGGTCAACCTATATTTTTCCCAGCCAGAGGGATCAGGCAAGGGCTGATTTCAACCATCATAGCTATCGCTTAAAACTGAGTCGCTCCTGTGATGCAAAAATGACGTTTTCTTGGGCAAATTTAGCACATATCTCTATGGGAGTCTGATTTGGTGGTGTCAGATCTGCATAAGCAGGTACACATAAATAACGGGATCTTATTAACGGTCTCTCGTATTTGCTTGAAAATAAATTGTACAACTTCCTGAATCTAAAAAAAAAATGTGTGCTTTAATAATGCTTTTTCCATCTTTATGCAAATTATACAAATAAGCTTAAGGGTACGGTAAATCCTGCACTACACATCATTAGATTTATAAAGTTTACTTACTTTGAGGACTGTTAAATGTCAAACATATCATTTCTTTATTAATTTGTTATAAAATTTATGTTAAAAAAAATGCAATTTGGTGTGTCTGATGTGTTCTCGGGTCCCACAAAATACTGTGTAAACGTCGCTATTCGAGCCCTTAAACTGTGTGGGGGTGTGTGTACGTGAGTCCAGGTACGTATATTTAGCTTGTTATTGCAGGTTACAATGGGTTCAACTGCTGATTTTTATGAACGATAATAATTTTCTATTATTAAGTAAGGTATAACTTAAAATTAAGTTCAACTTACTACAGTTGTCTTTAAAAAATAATTGCAAATCCTACGTGCGAAGAAGAAAATGATAAATATGAAAGAAAATTATATTTTAAAAGAAGCTAAATCCAATGGCAGCCATTTTAAAACGTTGCATTGGAGAATTTTTAGGGGAGAAAATGATGTTGAAAATAGTTACAAAATAAGCTGGAGTTACAATCATATCCATTGCAAACGTTAAATGTCATTGAAATATAAAAATGTACCAGAAAAATATGACACAGGGCAGCTATTGCATTTAGCACCTTTTGGAAACAAACTCGTCAATTCATGATACTTGTATATGCCTGGTCGAAATATAAGCAATGTCCAAATATAGGCAATGCCCTATTACATGCAGGAAGTCTTGATTCTTGGCACTTTACTTGGAATAATTACGTTTCAATGTTTCTGGGAAGTTATTTGCTGCATTTCAATTTTCACAGTACGACAGCAACTTAGCTCACTTCCGGTAATTTTTACCGGCGTGACTTCTGCTGTTACGTAACGTAATGTTGAAAATCAGGTGGCAAATACAGTTTTTCAGAAAACATCAAAAAATGTAATGCACGAGTCGTTTCTCCCTTCATTTCCACATTGAGCCCATAGATAAGATATGAAACATGAGTATAAGGCAAACAGTAACGTGTAAAAGTCCAATTATTGTGGAGAAAATGAATATTTATTGTGCGCGAAGTAGCCTAAAAAATGAGAAAAAATGCATGTCACGATCACCAAAATGGTTATATCTGCAACTATGAACCAACGCCGGTTATATGCTTTTCTGTAATGATAGATATTAACTAACTTGAGCTTGTATTAAATTTTCAGCGAAAATGATTGGTGGAATAATCTAGTCGTAGGTTGGAAAGTTGCTTTCAAAAGGGCTTCTCCTCGCAATCGTGCGTGACCATTAGTGACCAGTGTCACCAGGAAAATTAACAGCCGGCCTTGTCCATATATCGATTAATAATTGTCAGGATCGTCCAGTTGACTACAGTGATATTTATTTATTCATACAAAATACTGCCATGTCTTACAAAATATCGAAGTCAATATAAAACGTAATTTCAAGCCATTTGACTGAACTTACAAACAGTTTATAAAAGATTTTTGTTGAACGAGACACTGAATTAGAAATAACATTGCAAAAGGTACGTGAATAAATTAGCAGGTTGTGATGGTCTAGTGGCTAAGGCCGTGCCTGGAGTGCGAGAGGTTGGAAGTTCGAACCCTACCATAGCGGGGTTTTTTTGGTTTGTTTTTTATTTTATTTTATTTTATTAATATTTATGATATTAGTAAACAACTTTCAGGAATGGTTTCTGAGAGTGTTAACATTTTATAGTTTATAGTTGTAGTTGTAGTTTATAGTTGTAGTTATAGTTGTAGTTGTGGTTATAGTTGGAATTATAGTTGAGTTTATAGTTGTAGTTGGAATTATAGTTGAGTTTATAGTTGTAGTTGTAATTATAGTTGAGTTTATAGTTGTAGTTGGAATTATAGTTGAGTTTATAGTTGTAGTGGGAATTATAGTTGAGTTTATAGTTGGATAGATCGAGTTATATAACTGAAGACATTCTCTGTACCATTGTTTAAATTATGCCATAGCTTCCCATAATGCGTTGTTGAAACTATATGCTATATCTATACTCTGTAGCGGAATATCTTCCCATAATACATTGCTGTAGATTGTATTGGAATGCTTTCCCATAATGCATTGTTAGAATTCTTGCCCATAATGCATTTTTAAACCCATGTTATTGTCATGTTAAATAGGCCTACATGCATCAGCTGTACCTTATATTCCCATACAAAGTATTGATGAAATGCCATAGCTTCCCATAATGCATTGTTGATACTATGCTATACCTGTAGTAATGCATAATAATGCATTCCGTACCCTGTACTGGAATGCTTTCCCATAATGCATTGTTGAAACTATATGCTATACCTATACTCATAATGCATTGCTGTAGATTGTATTTGAATGCTTTCCCATAATGCATTGTTGGAACTCTTGCCCATAATGCATTGTTGGAACTCTTGCCCATAATGCATTTTTAAAACCACGTTATTGTCATGTTAAGGGCTGGGGTATGAACGTTTGGACAGTATTTATTTTGGGACATCAGAGCACATCAGACATATCGAATTGCATTCTGAATACGAAGAATGTCATTCTGATATCAAATAATTTTGATTTTTGAAATTCGCAATTTAATACACATTTTATGGCAAATCATTAAAATTGATATTTTTGATATTTAACAGTACTTGAAGTAAACTTTATAAATCTGATGATTTATACTTAAAGTGTATGTAGGTGGGATGAAGATATGGATTTTTTCCCAAAACACCAAAAAAAATTAGGTCTTTTGGGAAAAAATCCATATCTTCAATATGAAAGGTCAAAATTTTCAATTGACCGTCGGCTTTTCCTCCTGCTACATACACTTTAAGAATATATCATTAGATTTATATAATTTACTTCGAGGACTGTTATATATCAAAAATTTGAAAAATATCAAATTTTTATAATTTGTCATAAAATTTGTATTATATTGTGATTTTCAAAAAATGAAAATTATTTGATATCAGAAAGACATGCTTCGTATTCAGAATGCAATTCGATAGGTCCGAGGTGCTCTCATGTCCCACAAAAAATACTGTTGAAACGCAATAAACGCTCATTTTAGATCCCTTAAATACTAGCTTTGCTCCAAAGCCAACCTATTTATCATCCAATTGAAAAATGAAAAACCATGCCATATGCCCTCTGACACTAATAGTAAAGACTGGCGGCTCGGTGAGTGGACTTTCGCGGTTAGTGGGTTTTGTAGACCAATATCTTAAAGGAGACAGTGATCTTTAGGCCTACTGCATAGTGGTCCTACTGCATAGTGGTCCTACTTACTTGTTGGTGACTTTTGAAGCTTGCCAATAGTGAAGCTTGCACCATGTACATGTACTGCTGGGAGTGGTATTAATTTTTTACAGAATGGTCTAAACCAGGCAGGGATTGGCCTATATACATTTTCTTTAAAAATACCAGTCACTTGCTTGGGTTTATTTTACTTGGGGATCACTGGATCTTCTATTAGGTACTGCGAGGGCTCTGATCAAGAGCTAGTTAAATACATGTACACTATGTATTCTTCCCAGAATGCATCAGCTGTACCTTATATTCCCATACAAAGTATTGATGAAACTAGAGCGGTTCTCGGCTTTCGCGGTTCTCGGCATTCGCGGTTCTCGGTAGTGTGGGTTGGTCCGTATGTGACGTTTCTGTTCAGAACCTTGTGTGACCCTTCCCCCCCAGAAAAAAATCATCCGCCACCACTGGTTATAACAAGGGCCTTGTAAATGCAACTGGTGAGACAGAGCCTCGAATGACGTTTGTGTTTTCAATCTGATTTCAGTTCCCTAACAGGTACAAAGTTTACGCATTATCATTAGGCCTACCAAGTATTGTATGTCCTATAATCTCTTATGTATGACATGGATCTTTACCATGATTGTGCAAGCCAAAAAAATATCATTTCAATACCCCAAACATGCGTTAAAAAAGACCATGTTTTACACATGCAACCTCAAGTTTAGACATATAATTTAATTTTCCAGGCTAAACCCTCATGCACGGGAAAAATCATGCCGCCACCATTGGTTATGACAAGGGCCTTTTAGGGTGCACACCAGTAAATAACCCCACTGACTTTCTGTACAGACAGGGGCCGGGAAAACAACTCAGTTCTTCAAAACTTCCCCTTTCTGCAAGCAGAAGGTCAGATGACGACATCCATTGTAAAAATTAATATATGGATTTCAGGATTTTTTTTCCATAAATATTGTAAAAAGTTCAACCTATAACCCATACAGCTAACGCCACCTCACAAACAGCTTGGTGTTTCTGAAATGTAACACATTTTGAAAGTCGTCATAAAAAGTCGGATCCTGCTAAATTTACACAGACAATCTAATTTACAGGCCTAAATGATGATTAAATATGAATCAGGGCCTAATAGTTGCCTTTTAAGCCTTTTCTAATGTATTACATTAAGTCATATTGCACATTTCCTCGTTTCAAATACTGTTTTTTTTCCTTCCATGGTGTAGCTAGACTTCTCCGTACTCCACTTGCCAATTGTGCTTCTGGCTATTGCATTTAAGCTTAAAACTCTGATTATTATTTGTGCACAATTGATAGATCTAATCTTTTCAGTCACCGTACGCCCTCTGTTTGTTAGCTTCCCAAGTGGACTACTGACTTTGGACTGCGGATAACTTTTTAACACGGGATTCTATGGAGAGTTAGGCCAATTTCTGACCTAACTAAAATTGGTCATGATGTAATGCATCTTTAAATGAATCTGGCTTGTGATTGGTCCCCCAGATATCGTTATTGATTGAACAAATTCATCAGGATCGGTAGAGTAAACTAGTAAACCAGAGTTCGTAGTATCTGATCCAAGAAAATGCACTTACTGTGTACGTTTCAACAACCACTGTTGTCTTTGTCAACACTTGATGAGGAGTGACTGCAATCTACTGACAACCAACGCTAGAGGGATATGTAAAATCAGGCGGTTTTTGGCGATTTTAGCCATTAAGCCCCCCCCACCGCATAAATCTGAAAGCCCCTCTGAGCCCCCCCTCCTGGAGACGCTATTGCAAAATCAATGGAGAGAAACTATACTACCTTGTTTCTTAATAAAATGTAACGGGGTACATCAGGCAACTATGAGAGCCAAAAAGGCCTCAAATTGAGCAAAGAAAGACATTAATTTTCACGTGCATTTCAACCAAGACGCTTCATTAGTGGTGTTCGCCCTTAATGTCATATTATCATGACCGTTTTATTTTGTTTTATGTTAAGGGCTGGGGTATGAACGTTTGGACAGTATTTATTGTGGGACATTAGAGCACATCAGACATATCGAATTGCATTCTGAATACTAAGAATGTCCTGATATCAAATAATTTTGATTTTTTGAAATTCGCAATGTAATACACATTTTATGACAAATCATTAAAATTGATATTTTGATATATAACAGTCCTCGAAGTAAATTTTATAAATTTAATGATACATTCTTTAAGTATATGTAGCTGGGAGGAAAGGCCGACGATCAATTGAAAATTTTGACCTTTCGTATTGAAGATATGGATTCCCCCCCCCCCCAAAAAAAATAGGTCTTTTTGGGAAATAAAATCCATATCTTCAATATGAAAGGTCAAAATTTTCAATTGATCGTCGGCTTTTCCTCCCAGCTACATACACTTTAAGAATATGTCATTAGATTTATAAAATTTACTTCGAGGACTGTTATATATCAAAATTTGAAAAATATCCAATTTTAATAATTTGTCATAAAATTTGCATTATATCGTGAATTTCAAAAAATGAAAATTATTTGATATGAGAAAGACATTCTTCGTATTCAGAATGCAATTCGATATGTCTGATGTGCTCTCATTCCCCACAAAAATACTGTCGAAACGCTCAAAACGCTCATTCCAGATCCCTTAAGTATATGTCATATTACATGTTTCACATTTGTACGATTTTAAATAATTCTTTATCATGTTTATAGGACATGCTCTGTTATATTTTTATATCCTCTTTTCATTCTTGAAAAGATAGATCATGTTTTTTATTTCACCCATTGGGTATTTCTTTATTAATTTGTGTTTATATGGCGATTTCAAGTGGGATAATAACTCCTGGATGACGTAAGCATAATGTTGGTAGATTTAAATATCATTATAAATAGGCACTTAATAATAATGATATTGAAATAAATTGATAAATAGATAAATTAAAAGATAAATAAATAAAAGATATATAAGCCTAGATAAATAATAAATAAATGATAAACTAGGAGTAAATTGCAAACATTAAATATCTTAGAGCAAATGAGCATTTAATAAGTTTTTGCGACAAATATTTTGCCCCTTCTTGTACGTTTTATCATTATTTTATCTTTTACTAATTTTTTTGGGACATGCTCGCTTATTTATTTTTTATGTGTTCCTCTTATCATTTGTGAAGTATTTCTTTATTTTTGTTTTAGTACAAGTGATCACTGAGTATGTTTAACTGTGGAAATATCGGTAGATAAGGTGTTTTTTATTTCACCCTTGAGTATTATTTATAAGTGTATCAACATACATTTCACATGTCATGATTTTTCATTGTTTTATTTTAAAGCAATTCTTTATTGGGGTGCATGCTCTCATATATTAGGTGTTTTTTTTTCATGTTCCTCTTGTCATTCTTGATAGATGGCTGTTTATTTATGTCGCGTGTTAAGTATTTTTTTAATTTTTGGTCGAAGTGTATAATTATCATCACATGCTGTACGCTGTTTATTTATTTCGCCCTCATTTTCTTTACTTTTGTTTTTAGATCTTTAGTTCTTTATTTTTGTTTCTGTGAATATCATCCGAAAAGTAGGCCTTCTGCACATTATGATTTTTCCTTGCTTTATTTAACTCTTTACTGGGGTGCATGCTCTCTGCTGGTTTTTTTCATGTTCCTCTTATCATTATTGACAAGATAGGACCTGCTGTACGCTGTTTATTTATTTCGCCCTAAATTATTTCTTTACTTTTGTTTTTAGATTTTGAAGTTGATATCATGATATCACACGCTATGTTTTATACCAACCGCATTGTCTGGTTAAAGACAGTTCTTGTTTTAAATCCTGAATACAATGTCAACATTCAGTTCGTTCACCTCACAATGCGGTGCGATGTTATATAACTGTATATATTGCAGGGTTGCCAAACCCGCGATGTAATAGGCCTAGGTCAATAGGATGAGTTTTGAAGATTTTCCTCGCGACAATTTCCTGTCCTATAGACACCAATTGATGGTTAAGAAAAATATTGCATGACTTCTCAACATTGGCTTACGCGACTTCTGGTAGTTTTTATCTCATAGAAACCAACGGTTGATAAAAAAAAAATATTGGGCGACTTTTCAATGATTTGACCCGCGGTTTGCCCTCATTTGTTTGGCAACCGTGGTCTGTGTTAAGTGAATATATTTCGGTAAGAAAATCATAGACCATGTAGACAGAACGGACAATAGTCATAGGCGCTCTCCTCCATTTTGAGAAATATACTTTTACACACACACTACATTTATAATTAAAATGATCAGCCTTAAAGTTTTACCTTTTAGTGGGTTAAGCCAAACCTAAGTGGATGAAATATAAATCAACACTTCTGGCACTGATTGGTTTCCGTAGTTGTTATATGGAATACGAGCTGTCTGTAGCTACAAAATTGTCTGCAAATCGGCTTTTGCCGGGCCTCTCTTTTTCGGCGTTTTTCTCATTAAATTAGGGTCCCGTTCAAATAAAAAATAAACTGGTGTCTAGATGTAATCACAGTTAATACACCAGGAAAATTATAGAATATACAACAACCTAGTTACACCTGTAGACTGCGAACAAACATGCACCTGGCCAGACCTGGCCGTAAAACAAAGTGTTCTCCCTACGGATACCCTTAAGGGTCACACAATTATGTCATAGCTTCCCATAATGCATTGTTGATACTATGCTATACCTGTAGTCAAATGCCATAGCTTCCCATAATGCCATAGCTTCCCATAAAATTATGGAATTATTTCATTCCCATGAAATTATGCCATAGCTTCCCATAATGCATTGTTGATACTATGCTATACCTGTAGTCAAATGCCTTCCATATTGCATTCCGTTCCCTGTACTGGAATGCTTCCCCAGAATGCATTGTTGAAACTATGATATAGTTTCCCATAATGCATTGTTGAAACTATATGCTATACCCATACTGATGAAATAGTGTCCTTTGATACCTGTATACCACTACATGTATACAGGTCTAACCAACCAATTATAACAATTAGCCTCAATCCATTTGGCATTGTTCATAATTCTGCATTTTTTTCAATATGATGAAGCCCTTCTTGGGTTCACTGTGAAATGTTACATGAGTCCTTTTTGTCAAGGTAAACAAAGATACTAAACTGGGGTCCTGGGAGTTCTATAACTTCATGCTTGGAGTTGAGACACACAGTGAGGGGTCAATGTGTTGCAGGAAATGAAAGCCTCTGGGTGGTCAAATCATGGCCAAAACAGCAACCCATTATGCAATTTATAGATAGCTCATGTCACTTCATGACTTAATTAATTTTTATAGCATGATCCTTCATCAATTCAAAGACCCAGAAGAGCAGAGGCATACCAGCATCAGCAGTAATGGGGAGTGGGAGAGGCTGGTCCCGGGGGGGGTCACTCAACACAAATGACCATACGGGTATGCTCCCCGGAGAGACCCCCCTTTTTGGATTTCGCAGCTCCGAAAGACCCTCTATATTTGACCAAAATAGAACTCCGAAAGACCCTCTGAAAGGTTTTTTTCAGGCGATTTTCAACCAGAAAGCCAAGATCATGAAGATAGACCCTTGATTTGGACTGTTCGCAGCTCCAAAAGTCCCTGTTTTACTTGTTCGCAGCTCCAAAAGATCGGTACGCAGTCAGCTCCCAAAGACCCACCACCTCAAAATTTCGGGGGAGCATACCCACCAACATTTTTGATGTGCCCCCCGGGTGGTCGATATTGCCTCGGCTCAAAATACTGGGACAAAATTGACTAAAACTAGTATCTTCTTTTGGCCTGGTTAGACCACAATTTTTAAACATTCTAATTTTGACCCAAAATTTCTCAGTGAATATCAACAATATTTTAGTAGAGGGACAGCATGAAGATTTGGAAATTTTTCACCTCTTGCCCCCTTCTTAATTCTCCCACTCCTGTAGAAGTGTCTTATATACGCTGTCTTTTGAAGGTGAAAATAAATAGGGTTCTATGTACAGGCCTGTCAGTGGTTTTACTTTTGGCTCCATCACCCAAACACCCCTCATTTTGGACTGTGCACTAATTATGAGCTGTGGGGATTTGGCACTTAAAGAGAGGGGCAGTACCCCGGGCAGTACAGAAATGTGTGCAAAATGTCATGCTTGCTATGCTCCCGGGGGGCACTGAATCTTTTTTTTTTTGGTAGGGTGTGCCACCGCCAGTTTCGAACTTGAGGTCTAAGGAACTGATCGGCCAGCCAAAAAGGAGGGTCTAGGGAACTGATGGGCCGGGCAAAAAGGGGGGTCTTGGGAACTGATTGACTGGCCAAAAGGGGGGTCTTGGGAACTGATCGGCCGCCAAAATCTGAAAAATTTCGGAAACTAAACCCGCAGGCCAAACCAGGGTTCAATTTTGTTGCGTTTTTGCCACAGATTTTTGAAGGAATCGATTTCACTTTGAATTGTGCATTAAATTATTAATCAGGAAAATCATTAATGCAAAATAGGTCTGGTTTGGCCCATTACGATGGAAACCTCAACAAAGCAAAACAGCATTCAAATCAAAATTACTAGACCCTGTAGACCTACAATCTATGCTATTAGCCTACTGATAATTATAGCAGCATTACAAAAGCCCACCAAAAAAACAAACCCACAAGAATTTTTTTCAGTGCCGAATAGAAAAACATTTAGACTACATTGAACTGTCATGCTTATACCATGAGATGATTGAGTGAAGTGTGCAGAATTTGACAGCCATTCCACTCCCGATTTTACTAGACCAGTATATCGTAAATTACCTTTTAATTCATTGTTTATGGAGAGCTGCAAGGATGTGTACATAATTATTAAGGTACTTTTCCTCATATTTGGCAATTTTATTCCAAAAAGAGATCTCAAAATCATTTATTTCTAGCTATTAAAATGTTCACCAGCTGGACTCTCGCGATCGGCATTGCTGCAATGTTTATTTATTATCAGTCAACCAGTGTTGCCACTACTAAAGGAGCCCAAAATCCCACCCAAAGTTCACCTTATTCCTTACAATGTGTTTCAATGGGGAAGAAATTAATGGAAAATTTCCTTTGAAGTTTTTGGGCTCGCAAAAGTAGCTTTTGGTCTGCTTTTGGGCTTGAAATAGTAGGACAGAAAACACGTCTCTCAAGATGCCGATGAGAGCGGAAATCGATGATCTGAGGGTCTATGGAACGGCTAGAAAAATGTTGGGGCTTCAGAGCGGGCAAACAATGAATTCAGAGGGTCTAAGGAACGGCCAGTGGCTCTGAAAAAGGGGGTCGTCGCCGCGGCACATACCCGTATAGCTGGGAAATGTGAGTGCCCCCCCCGGGGCTATGCTCGCAAATAAACTATTTAGGGACCGTTCACAAACACTTGTAAGGGGGACGTGATGCAAAAAAGGGGCACAATTATGCACCACAACCCCTGAACTACATCACTGAACACTAATTAAACTAATAGAGTGCAATTTGCGCTAATTATGTTATGCTAAATGGTACTAATTGGCATTGTTACACCCACCCCACTATCATGACTATTTTAGCAGTATAGGCATGTCTATACCAAGTCACAGTGCTCCTGGAATTTATTTCCAGTGTCTGTTTTCACAACTACTAATCACATGAATCATGCTAATAGTCTCCCACAGTGAAAACATTTAATATGGCCATAAAACTAATTTCCCTTTGTTGTGCCCTGAAGTAATTTACCCAGGTCTTCCAGAAAAAAAGAGTATCTGATGTTGGAGTATAGTCAGAAGATTTGAATCTATAGACCTAGGTTTTGAATTTACTAGGTTTAATACCTGATCATCATGAAAGATTTCTTACTTCTGTGATCATATGTAGCATAAGTGAAATATTCAACCCTAACTCTAAACCTACAACTACTATAAAGTAACTATAAACTCAACTATAACTCTAGACTCAACTATAACTCTCTAATTATAACTCTCAATCCAGCTACAATTCTAACTGCAACTATAAATGCAACTATAATCCAACTACAATTATAAATGATTATAAAAATGTGATTACAACTATAACTACAACTATAACTACAATGTCAATGATAAAAATACATTTACTCGGTTTCTGATCATTTGAAGCAGAAATAATGAGGTCAAATGAAAGAAAGCATTTTTTTTATCTTGACCGCCGTGTGGTGTTCTATAATTAAAGTTACTCTAGACAACGAAACGCTGATTCCAATTTTGTGTATGTCTGGGTAGGGTGTAAGAACGGTGTAAAAATTACAAATAATATTATGTCAAAATATTAATCAGGTTTGAAATTCGTAAATTATGGCTGACGCTATCTCATTTTTTAATATGTAGGCCTACACATAAAGAAAAACATTGCAAACGTGTTGCATAGAAATATTTTCAAATGATCATATAAATACTGACGGGCCACACACATACACTATAGGCCTAACAGAACAAGAGAGAAAAAAATCGAAATAGGATTCGAACCTTCAACCTCTCGCACTTCAAACCACGGCGTCAATCACTAGACAATCACAACCTGCTATACCATACTCGTATCTTTTACAATCTTATTTCTCATTCAGGGACTCGATCAACAATAATATTTTTAAAACTGCTTTCAGTTCAGTCAAATGAGGTGATACTACTTTTTATATTGACTTCAATATTTTGTAAGTCAATGCAGTATTTTGCTTGAATAAATAAATATCACTGGAGTCAACTGGACGATTCTGACGATTATTATCCGATATAATGACAAGGCCGGCTGCTATTTTGCTAGTGACACTTGTCACTAACGGGTCACGCAAGATTGCGACACGGTGCTGTTTTGAGAGTAACTTTCCAACCTACGACTCGATTATTCCACCAATCATTTTCGCTGAAAATTTAATACAAGCTAACGTTAGTTAATATCTATCATTAGAGAAAAGCATACGACCGGCGTTTACTCACTGTTGTAGATATAAGCATTTTGGTGATCGTGACATGCAATTTTTCTCATTTTCCCGGCCACTTTGGACATGTTCAAGCTTCTTTATTTTCAATATTATTCAACTTTTACTCGTTTTTTGTCCTTTGCACAAATGTTTGGTATCTTATCCGTGATCATGGTACGCAATTTAAGCAAAAAACGACCCGTGTCTCCCATTTCTGGAGCTATTTCGCTAAAACATGTTTGCCGGTCAAATTGTCAACATTTAGTTACGTAACCCGTGTTCACCAACCCGTAAAAAATTTCTATCGAACAAAAGAGGTCACGAAGTTGCCGTCGTACTGTTCAGTTTCAATACGAAGCACAATGATTTATTGACAGAATGTGGTTTTTGAGAATATTTTGTAATGTACAAGATTTGTGTTTTTCGCAGTTATGGTACACTGATTTCTATTGAAATATAATAGAATAGAAATAGATTATTTGATACTATTCTCTAAAAAGGACACAACTACAAGTTTCAAGAAAATTAACAATGTGGGGATAAAATAATGGACGCCATAACGACTTCTATTGCTGTAATAAAGAAGCAGGTATGGTGTGACTGTCAATTATAACACACTTTCACATATTTTGATGTAATTGTGGGAGCACCCACAAGTATGAACCCAACATTATGCCCATAACCTATGCAAATATGTGGATATGAGCATAGATAATCTATGATATGAGTGTTTGGAGATGGGTTAGTGACGAAGGGATGCATTGGTACGTGCGAGCGTATGGATGAAGAACCGCCGTTGTTATTTGGAACAAAAGGGCACTTCCAGAGAAGCATTGACATGAGCATATGAGGCACCCCCTAAGTCAGTCCCCCAGATATTATGACAAACAGAAATAAAATATACACCACCAACCGCAAAGCACAAACCTCCCAACGCACACCATTACTTGATTACAATGATTATACATGTATTTGGTGACCACAAAACTAAACGCTTCAAATAAATAAGGGCAGTATAAGGTGCTTAGTTGTTGAAATTACGATATTACATAGTGTGTTGCAATTTAACACAGCTATTAAATCTGAATGACATCATTTTGTTTAATTTGAAAGTTTGAAAGGAAATAGCAAAACTGTATTTAATCTTAAACCAAATTTTAAATTGTTGCAGTGGGCACAAACCTACATTTGTAATGCTGTATACAATGGTATTTTTAAACATAATAAATACAACATTTTCATCATCCTGGTCCTTGTAGGGCTACATGACTAAACACCGCAGGCTTGTATCTTATAAAAAAACAAATTATAGAAGTCATTGAATTGAGAATCAATGTACCATGAGCATCCCTATAAAAGTAAAACAAATGCCTTTCTTTGCTTACGAAAGTTGTGATTATAAGGTTGTAAATCCAGTTTTATATTAGTTCATTAGTTCATTTGTACATAACACAGGTACATGTATGTTTCAAATACATTTTTGCATTAGCAAACAATATAGTTTTGTTTAAAATACATCAGTATATAGCTTCTTAGTTCTATGGCGGACTTAAAAAGTGATGTTCATTTATGTCAAGATTGCCCTGTTGACCTACAAACACAACAAATTTGGAAGATTTTGTGTTGGTGTATTGTGTAAACATTACAAATATGCCAAAATTAACCAATTGCATATAATAAGATCGTACATTATGGCTTTAAGCAAGCAAGCACTAGCAGGTGGGTACCACTGCAGTATACTAACAGTTGGGCACTACTGTAACATCTGTACTAGCAGTTGGGTAATGTCGTATGGTAAATTAGCAGTGGGGTACTGCTGCAGTGATTTATACCGTGTGCAATAAGTTCGTTCCGCCCCCACACCCAAGCATTTATAATGAATTAAAAATCAAACTTACACAATACATTTTAGGATATATTGTGTTATTTGTTATTTTGGTACATTAGTAGAGATGTTAAACCAATTTATTTGAAGTCGTGGTATCCTTGGTGGTCAATCTCATGATCACCTTCAAATCACGCTTTCTCCAGATACTGTTCACTTATGGCACAAAAACTTCCTTATTCTTGTCTAGGCTTGGCTACACACTCTGGACTCTATCTGCAATTGTGTTATGATTTTCCAATGAAGAGTTTCACAAAATCCTTTCTTTTAGAATAGACCACAATTTCCCTATGGGATTAAGACCTTTCTTCCTCAATTCTCTAGCAATTTCTCTCTCCTTGGACAAGCCAATGTCGGGGTTTTTGGACGCCATCTTTAAATTCTCTGAGGTTTGTGATTCTTTGAATTCCTCAAAACAGACGTCTGTCCACACTACAAGAAATGCAAAATGCCAAGAGAATGTTGACAACATGTATGCCTTAAGAACATTCATAGTAAATAAGCCTGAGGGTAAACGCTGATGGCCCTCTAACTATAGTGATGACATGATTGGGGTAAACCAGGCATAAGCACACCGTATAGCAGTTGGGTATTAAGAGTAACAGATGTATTAGAAGTTGGGTACTGTCATATAGTAAACTAGCAGTTGGATACTGCTGCAGTGTACTAGCAGTTGAGTAGTGCTATAACAGCTGTACTTGCGGTTGGGTACTGTCATATAGTAAACTAGCAGTTGGGCACTGCTGCAGTGTACTAGCAGTTGAGTACTGCTATAACAGCTGTACCAGCAGTTGGGTACTGTCATATAGTAAACTAGCAGTTGGATACTACTGTAGTGTACTAGCAGTTGAGTAGTGCTATAACAGCTGTACTAGCAGTTGGGTACTGTTGTATAGTAAACTAGCAGTTGGGCTCTGCTGCAGTGTACTAGCAGTTGAGTAGTGCTATATCAGCTGTACTTGCAGTTGGCTACTGTCGTATAGTAAACTAGCAGTTGGGCACTGCTGCAGTGTACTTGCAGGTGGGTACTGTCGTATAGTAAACTAGCAGTTGGGCTCTGCTGCAGTGTACTAGCAGTTAAGTACTGCTATAACAGCTGTACTAGCAGTTGGGTACTGGGGCATAGTAAACTAGCAGTTGGCCTCTGTTGCAGTGTACTAGCAGTTGAGTACTGCTATAACAGCTGTACTAGCAGTCGGGTACTGTCATATAGTACACTAGCAGTTGGATACTACTGTAGTGTACTAGCAGTTAAGTAGTGCTATAACAGCTGTACTAGCAGTTGGGTACTGTCATATAGTAAACTAGCAGTTGGCCTCTGCTGCAGTGTACTAGCAGTTGAGTAGTGCTATAACAGCTGTACTAGCAGTTGGGTACTGTCATATAGTAAACTAGCAGTTTGATACTACTGTAGTGTACTAGCAGTTGAGTAGTGCTATAACAGCTGTACTTGCAGTTGGGTACTGTCATATAGTAAACTAGCAGTTGACCTCTGCTGCAGTGTACTAGCAGTTTAGTAGTGCTATAACAGCTGTACTAGCAGTTGGGTACTGTCATATAGTAAACTAGCAGTTTGATACTACTGTAGTGTACTAGCAGTTGAGTAGTGCTATAACAGCTGTACTTGCAGTTGGGTACTGTCGTATAGTAAACTAGCAGTTGGGCACTGCTGCAGTGTACTAGCAGTTGAGTACTGCTATAACAGCTGTACTAGCAGTTGGGTACTGTCGTATAGTAAACTAGCAGTTGGGCACTGCTGCAGTGTACTAGCAGTTGAGTACTGCTATAACAGCTGAACTGTACTGGGGCATAGTAAACTAGCAGTTGGGCTCTGCTGCAGTGTACTAGCAGTTGAGTAGTGCTATAACAGCTGTACTTGCAGCTGGGTACTGTCGTATAGTAAACTAGCAGTTGGGCACTGCTGCAGTGTACTAGCAGTTGAGTACTGCTATAACAGCTGTACTAGCAGTTGGGTACTGTCGTATAGTAAACTAGCAGTTGGGCACTGCTGCAGTGTACTAGCAGTTGAGTACTGCTATAACAGCTGAACTGTACTGGGGCATAGTAAACTAGCAGTTGGGCTCTGCTGCAGTGTACTAGCAGTTAAGTACTGCTATAACAGCTGTACTAGCAGTTGGGTACTGGGGCATAGTAAACTAGCAGTTGGCCTCTGCTGCAGTGTACTAGCAGTTGAGTAGTGCTATAACAGCTGTACTAGCAGTTGGCTACTGTCGTATAGTAAACTAGCAGTTGGATACTACTGTAGTGTAGTGTACTAGCAGTTGAGTAGTGCTATAACAGCTGTACTAGCAGTTGGTTACTGTCGTATAGTAAACTAGCAGTTGGGCTCTGCTGCAGTGTACTAGCAGTTGAGTACTGCTATAACAGCTGTATTAGCAGTTATGTACTGGGGCATAGTAAACTAGCAGTTGGGCTCTGCTGCAGTGTACTAGCAGTTGGATATTGCTGCAGTGTATTATCTGCTTGGTTTCCACTGCCGTCTAGTAAACTAGCACTTGGGTACTACTGCACTGTACTAGTAGTTTGGTACTGCTATAGAAGTAGTAAATAAATAAATAAATAATTAATTAAAGAAAATAAATAAATAAATAAATAAATAAATAAATAAATAAATAAATAAATAAATAAATAAATAAATAAATAAATAAAGTAAAATCAATCACGCGGTAGGCATAAGGACATGAGGAATATACGTTAAGTTGTTTTGATATGCTTATTGTTCTAGGATAGAAGAATAACACGGTAGACAAAACTCTAAATAGACTACAATTGAAACTAATAACGTAACATTTCTTGAAGAAAGTGTTTCCATTACTTTTCTAAACTAAAATTAATCATAATATAAACTTTAAAATTTTGGAAAAAGTTGAAAACAATCGGGTTAGGCAAATTGAAACCATTGTCATTACGCGGTGACTGTATGAGGAAAAGTTTGATGACTTTTTCTGTCCATACTCTTGTGATCATATTAGAACGTGTCAGGACACAGTTCCTTAACCCCACTATATTGCACACTCTTAGAATGACCTTTGAATGTGTTGAGTACACAATCTCATACTCTATATTTTGAGGTCTAATTTGGAACTATGAGCGTAAATGGGGTTTATTGAACTATGTCACTGTGAATACGGTTCATGTTTATAAATAAAAGGTAGGAATTTCCGCATAACCATTTTGTATTGCTTGAATGGTCTTGTGGAGGTTCACCTTTACGGAATATCCCGAAATCCTTTGTAATTAAAACTGGGAATATATCACCAGGGGCGCAGCTAGGGGTTGTGGCGCCCAGGGTTAAGAATACATAATTGCGCCCCTTCCTAATTCTTGAAACAAGTGCGCGCAGAGGGCGAGAAAATTTGCACAAATAGGGCCTATCACTCATTAATTTTGATTATAATTGTTGAATACGAAGAATGTCTTTCTGATATCAAGTTGAATATCGGTGTTAAATTGATCTTTCAAATGATCTTCTGCTGAAATGCGCGTGAAAATTTTGACTTTCATCGCTAGGAGGGGGCGTAGAATCGATGCTGAATTGGTCCTAAGGTTGGCGTCCAGGACACGTACCCCCTCTGCCCCCACCCCCGTCGCTACGCCACTGTACGTTACGTCGATGCCACCGGTCGATATTATGAATACGGTGCGCATGGACGATGACGCAATCTTGGTTTAATCACAAAGTCTTTCGGGAACACTGAAATGGTCTATTGTATTCAAGTTCAACTGTTGTATGACTGATTGTTTGAGATTTATTTTCTATGCAAAGTTGCAAATATTTTTCATTTTATTATTTGTATGGAAAATCACTCAACTAAGACATGCTATTCACCTACTCTCTGATTTATATACCGGTGTGCTTAGTAGTTGCAACTATTAGTTTGCAGATATCAACCAGGAAACACTAAATATCTTTTCTCGGAGTTCCTGAAATCTATTTAATTGGAAACGATGTCAACAACAGATTCACGTACGTACACTTCACCTAATCTGCAAGTTTGACATGTAGCAAGTCACTGGTGATACCAACTAGCATCAGGAACCTGAATGTTAACCTGATTTGTAAGAGGTAAGTTAGTTAGCAGTCCTAAACATCAATAGCCATAATCATTGGTAGGTGGGCTAGCTGTTTACGGTCATACAATCCGCGGAACTAAGGGACTGAAATATGCCCAAATATGTTCAATCTGCATACATTTTCAGAAACAGGTAGGGATATCCGATGATACCAGTAGTACCCTGATGCTGAATAAGGGTCCCAGGGGCTGCCAGCGTAGTGTTTTTAATATTATGTTTTTATGATCTACATCTAGCCGCTCTATCAGCAAAGAAACTTTTAGAAGTCGTTAGCAAGGGGAGCATAACCTACATAACTGGTGTTTGCACTCAAATAAAGCTGGCACACAGACAAAAAAGCTGGCACACAGGAGGAATGGTATGGTTTATTGTATGGGTTCTATAATAGCCATATGGCAGTATGCTTTGACTACATTTGTAAATACTTATTTATAAATACGCACGTGACCACCACCGCGCTGCCATAACAGCTTGTGACATTTTGAGGTAAAACATTAGAAAAGTCCTGTTTACCATGGAAAAGGCATAGAACGCATGGGTTTCAAAATTGTAATAGATTCTGGAGACTCTTTTTACATTTTGATATTATGATTTGTCCATTTGAAACATATGTCCAACAACACGAAAATTAATGAGGCTTGGCCAGCCTCTATACTGCAAGATGCATAATGAAATCAAGATATCATATTTATCATGGATAATGGAACAATAAGGAGGCGTGATAAAGAGGAGCATATTCAATTTGCAACTGCAAATTATATGTAAAACTGTTGACTGAGAGACAAGAAATTGACGAGTCATCTACTTTAATATCATTAAGTCCAGTTACTGGTCTAATCGTGGTATTCTGTGAATAGGAAATCAAATATCATAGTTAGTTTCAGTTTATTTACTCCATTCAATTAAATCATATTACAAAAAATATTTACAAAATAGTGACAGTGATAGTGATAGTGATAGTGAGGAAAATGTCAAAATATGACAAAAGTATGAGGAGCAGTCGATGAGGATGCCACAACACGCACAGTATGATGTTGTGGCATATGGTTTCAATTATAAATAATAAAACTAAATAAAGCAAAAAAAAAAAAAAAAAGGATCAAGACATTTAGAAAAAAAGTATATACAATGCGTAAACTTGTTTATAACCAGAAGTCCATAGTAGTGCTTTTATAACTGCACAGCAAACATGATTCGACCTTTGCAGTACTTGAACTGTACGAGTACTTAAATGTAAATTGTACGAGTACTTAAATGTAAATTGTTTAATTAATATCAACCAATCTGGTTTCCGGCCATCTCACTCCACTTCGTCTTCTCTTGTAAACATCACAGAAGACTGGTATAATGAAATTAATAAAGGTAATTTAATTGGATTATGTCTGCTGGATCTGAAGAAAGCATTTGACACCGTAAACCATAATATCTTCTTGAGTAAGCTTAAAATGTATAAAGTAGGTGAATATTGTATTAAGTGGTTTACTAGTTTTCTTTCTGGTCGCACCCAATGTACATCTGTAAATGGGACTCTTTCCGACTTCGGAAGAGAGCGGTCTACAAGTGAGTGATAGTCACTAAAAGTTGCATTCGATTTACACAGGGAATTTTGGCAGGCCATGCCGTGCCCTACTTGCTAAAACACCAAAGTGCGAATATTTCCAAATATCTAAATTAGCTACAAATTTAGGACATGCTACAAAGCTACATTTCCTAGAATTTCAGAGAGTACAATAAATATTGGCTGGGTATTTTTCACACAGTGACGTTAACTAGGAAAAACCCTATACCTCTTACATACACTGTTTGTAGAGGTCACACCTCAATGGTGAGAGCACTGTGTATGCATATTATCTAGAGTGATTAGTCATTAAACAATTTCTAAATTACTACACGTACTATATTTATTGCAAACGTAACGGTATTGGATAGAACTTTGAAAACAAAACATTTAATTCTGAGTGTTTAAGAATGGGAATAAAGGTATTGTTTTTAGCTGCTGTCGTGCATCTATCGTCTCATTATTTTTTGAGTAAACAACTAGGCTTCGCTTCGCTCTTTTACTTAAAATAATGATGTCACCTGCGTTTTATAAGCGGCTAAAAACAATACCTTTATTATCAAATTCTTTCAAAAGCAATGAACTGCTCAACGTTTAGCTAAGCCCTGACATGTCTTGGGAATAGGTTTAATCTCACACGAATAATAATGTGACACGATCCGGTCCATGGGGCTAAAGGAGGACAATTTGGCATTGTGATAAATGCAAAGATATGGAGTAAAAAACAATAGCATACATAAGAAATTGACATCACAAAACTTCAGAACTTTTGAACCAAGTATACCAGATCCTAACATCCTTGGTGTTTTCAGTATATGATAGCCTAATGTTTGTATAATATTACTGTAACTCAATTTCCAATAATGCCTACTTTTGTCCTCATGGTTGATCGTTGCAGATATATTGAAATTAATGCGCATGTTACAGGTAGCCTAAAATGATTCACTTGGCAATTAAATTTTAAATGCATGGTTGCTATGCTATGCTATGCATGGTTGGATTATACATACAAACATGGAACGACAAAAATTATGGTACCATTCAGCGCAATGCTTGGGCCTCATGGAAGAACAGAGGATACATTAAACATGTTAAAACATCCACTGAATGAGTAACCCAAGCAAAAGAAGAAATAAAACAAACAAACAAACAAACAAACAAGTTAAAACTTATGTATATACAAGTTACTTTAAGCCACGTTTAAGCCTTTACCCGAATTGCTAGCAGACATGGTAATAAAATTCATTAAGGCTACATGCTCTTTTTGGTTGAAATTTTTGGCGGGAAATATTCCCGCCAAAACATTAAAGTAATCGTTTCCCACAACTAAATATCATAGTCAGGCAATTAATGATGCATCTGGTAGCTTAGATCATAACTTTCATTATACTTAGTTGCAATTATCCCAGATAATAACTTGATTTGTTTTTACAGCGTCTTGAATTGTCGATGTTTTTGATCAAAAAACATCACTCGGTGTATTTTGAAACTCGAGGCATTAACTCTTCTCAAATTAGCCCCAAATCATAATTTATTATATGCACGTGTAGCAAACACCAATGGGAATAATTGGACGTTGTTTGTGGAGCCTAAATTTGGTTTGATTTTATTTCACAATAAGGTGAGAATTTTGACCTGACATTTCCTTTTTGGATTTCCAATTTAAATTCATTGATATGTGATATTTTGAATAAATAAAGAGTACGCTTACCTTTCTGCAACACTTCCCGGTATCATTGAGCATCTGCTGAGAGCCAACAATTTGTCTGAAAACAGTCCCTTCCTATCATTTTTGAACAAAATATGGTTCAAAAGTGCGTACACTACGCGTATATGGTCGAATCCAACCAAAAGTGTCCACGGGCCAAAAATAAAAGTCCAAAATAAAAATGTTTCAACAATTTTTTCCTTTTGCTCATTGATTGATAACATATTGGCCTTATAGGAACCAAAAGTGCCATCACTAATCTTGAAAAATAAATCCAGGACGTGTGATAGTAAATGTGACATCAAAACCCAATGTTACCTACGAATACCACAAGAATGCTTTCACTATCGCAATACTAATCAACCTAAAGCAAAGGGAATATTCCCATTAACACTTTTTCGTGTAATGTAGACCACAGGGTGTCAGGAAAATGCTAGCTCAACCAGAAAATATTTGTTTTTATTTTCATAACGCGATCAATATGATCTTAGTCAATTTATGCTAGTTTATTTTTGAAAATGAAGTTTAGGTCAGTTTCTGTATTTTATTTATCAAATGAGTATGAATCAATTTACATATTGTATTAGAACGAGTGGGATATCTGTTTTCAGGAATATTAGGAATTATACGCATACACCTAACGGTTTATAAAAAAAATAGGTGAAGAGACCCGGGTATTCGTAGGTAACATGAGCGATTTAACAATATCTATATTACGTTTAGAGGTTCAAATTTTGCTATTATGATAATGAATGAATAAAATGGTAGTTTTAGATCTCTTTCAGATGGTACGTCCAAATGAATAAATGCTATTACCTTAGATCAAAATTTTTGATGCTTTTAGCAAGATTTTGAACACTTCATTTTGATATACAAGTAGTTAAACAGCAAATTTACATAATAAATAATTGTTGAATGAATCCGTATATGGGTAATAATATTGTCCGGGAGTACCGCTTAAAGTTTTTGACAATTAATTTCCATTGGTAGGGACACTTCATTACATATGTCATGTATTATGCTGTATTCGTAAGTAACATTTCAGTATTTGTAGGTAAGAATTAGACTTTTGGTGGATATCGCAATCAAATCTTCATTTTATAAAGCACTTTGAATGTATTATTTTCTTTATGTGCGTTTATTGATACTTGAGACCCTATCATGTATATTTAATGTCGGTTCACAATGGTTGAAAGAGGATTGAAGTAAGAAACAAAGGCACTAAAGTGACTTTAATTTGCTTAATTGCACACAAATCGCTTAAAACCGTTATTGCAGGCTTGTGAAGTCCATCTTGGAGTCAGTTACGTCTTGTGACCTTTCGTTTGGGGGCAACTATAATTAGCTTTATACTAGGGTCCACCACTGTGTTGTCTAGATCATGAGACAATGAGAAAAGTCGTTTTTGTCCACGGTATTCGTAGGTAAACTTAGCGAATAAACCAATTTGGACACAAATTACTCAGAAACCAGAAGGTCGGTAAACGTTTAAAATGAAACACACATGACAGCTGACAAATCCAAGTATTTATCCCCTTCTAATCTTCTTCGAATATGATTTTTCTTTCAAATGAGCAGACCGTCGTCTATTTCAGTATATATTTTTCAACAATAAAGCCGTTTTCAGGTTTGCATGGTGGGCATGTATGTGAATTCGCAACTTTCATTGACATATGATTTGATAGCAAACATATAGGCCTTCGTTATGTACCAATATGGGCATTGGCATGAATGGCGGTGTTTCACAATACTGTCATGATGTCAAATCGTATTCGTAGGTAACATTCGGTTACCGAAATTTACCTACGAATACTTGCTTTTATTGTTGACATCTCAGAAATTTTTAAACGCAGGCTATTGAAACTTGGTAGAAATAAAGAGTGTATTACCCTGCACCTATTGCTTAACTATTGTTTGCTATTCTCTCAGTTTGTAGAAATGACACAGCTTTTAACATGTATTCGGAGGTAATGCATATTTTTTACCAAATCTACCTTTGTGCCATTTAGAATTTCTGGCAGCTAAACACAATAATAAAGATGTCCGAATGCAATGCATTTCAGTATTGGACATATCAAAGCTTGTATCAATTGCGCATTTATTAGTGATTTCCATTTTTAAAGATATATCTAGTGCTATGAAAAATTGTATTCGTAGGTAATGTAAAAAAATACCACTCAAAAAATTATCACAAACAATTCATAATTATGTACAAATATGTGAAAAATTGAACAGGCAATCTTTGAATACACACCTTTCAGGAAATCAATTTAGATTCAATCCAATGACTTCTTTTCATAACTGATTTAGATGTTTTTAAAAATACTTTAAGAAATATTTTGAAAAAATGGGTAAAAATAGCATGTTTTGGGGTCTCTGTGTCTACGTTTTTCACAGAAGGGGGTCTTATTATATATGGCGCGAAGCGTATGATCAAGGCGAATAAACACAATACAAAAACGAGTCCAAATTGATTAATACTTTTAAGTTATGGCCCTGAACATGCCGTGTACACTTTTCGTTGGATTCGACCATATACTGGCACAGCGAGGTAGCGAAGAGAGCTATTTACGGTGGGGTATCTATTGTAAGCTATAATTAGTATAGGCCTATAGTATATCTTCCCGCAAGTGAAAAGATGTGTCAAGCAGGTGCATACATAAGGGCAGTATATTCAAATGGTATTGTCTGGATCATTAATTATCGATTGCGCACGTATACACGGATGTGTGTGGTCCTCCCCAGGTTTTGACATGAATTACAAATGACGTCGTGAATAACCCAGCGTTTTCATTTTATTATTACAAAATTAATCGTCGTTTATCACTAAGAGTCGTACCAGTCATCAAAATTAATTTGTATTAAATGAAAAACAAACAGACAAGTAAAGTCATATGTCTTTCTATGACTGTATTCCTGCCAAAATCTGATTTTCAATACACTAGAATAAACGTGTTGATATGTATATCTTTGAAAATCGCCGAATGTTAAACACAGTCACCGTGGCACAGTAGCCTATGCATCTTTAGCATTCATAGTGCCTTGGCAGTGGTTCGAACCCTGGTGAAAATTTTAGTATTTTTTATTCTTTTTACTAATGCGCTGTGCCGTTTTTCAAACACGCCCCTGAATGAAATTGATGGGCAAGTACCCTTAAGGGCTGGGGTATGAGCGACCTTGAAGTACAGGTATCTGGAGAAGGGAAGCAACGAGTTACCCCAAATCACAGCGACAGGTAGTGACTGGGCCGCCGAGTGTTAATATATATTTATTTTGGAAGGTTCGTGTTTGTTTTAAATTTTGGGGCGTTTTTCCAAAATTTCATATTTTTGGCGATATTTCACAAAAGCGACATGCCAAAGACAAATCCTTTTGCACATACTTTGTTATTGCTAATACAACTCTTTTCTGCATACCTACGTTACAATTCGTTGTGGTGATTTAGTAATATTATAAATTTTGTGACTGCATTTTGGCGTTTTCGATGCGATTTTAGGCTAACCGTGATTTAACGTTGATATCTGGTCTTGCTCCTTTTATAATTTTACTTTGACCGTCGGCTTTTGTAAATAACAGAATGTAGATTGGCTCTGAATAAGTATCGTAGTCCTCTTGGTGGGTTTTTTCATGATATAATTAGTTTGTTTTTGCATGTAACAACCCAAAATCGACCTCTGAATTCGGGGTTGAAGGCTGTTTTCGGAATACCTGTGGACTCAAACAAGTGCACGAGTGGCGACTATGGTTTTATACTTCCCGCATTCATGATTGCGTCAACGCCTAATAATATACTTATTTGTATAGGTTGAGTGTACTGGTATACAAAGAATTGGTTACATGTCAATGACCATTGACTTCAGGGATAGACCCTTTACACGTCTTTCTATCGCAGTATCTTTATTTTTAAAGACTTGGAAAATTACTGCAGTAAGTTTATTTGGCGCGCGATCTCAGTTATTCATTTTCTGATGGCTGTGCCTCTTACAGACACCCTCCCTCTGGAATCCAAACCACGGTTCGCTCATAACACCTCCCTTAAGTTACAGCTAGTCTATATGATTGAAAATATTCCAATAGTTTAGCCACTCCATGGACCTATATTGTATGCACTCGTAAGATATGCATGGTTGGATTACATACAAACATGGAGCGACAAAAATTATGGTGCCATTCAGCTCAATGCCTTGCTGAAATACGGGTTAGTTTGGACAAGTATCAAGTTGTGTGTTTCATTTTGCTGACTTTAGTAATAGCCCCAAAATACTAATTTGTTCTTTTGGATATTTGTTATGAAATGAAGCTGGGCTTTTCAGCATTACGCCACGTGGCAAAGCTGGCGAAGTAAATTTTATATACACACGTGGTAATGGCACAAACTCCACAGTGTCAGTCATGCATGCAGGTTATTGCAGAAACATTGCAAACCCGCAAACCTCCATCCGCCGCGAATGAGCACAGAAAGATTTCGAGATTTCCTCTCCATTTGCTGGGTTGTGGTTAGTCTTGGGTAAATGGTTGAAATTTGTAACTAAAAATAATCGCTAGAATCTTGTGTGTGTGGAATTATCTATGGCAATTGACGTTGGACATGTCATTTCAATATACAGACTTGACATTTAATATGGAATATTTTTTGCAAAATTCCAAGACTGGTCTGGACGGAGTCTGCATAGACCGCACGGGCTAAATATTAATTGGGTTGTGTCGGGAGATGGTGTAAAATAATTGTTTGATAGAAAGTGTGCTTTCCATATGTTTACATTACGGTGCTCATAATGTAGCAAATTTGCCTAAAATGGCGGATTTCGGGAGTCTGAATTGGAGCTTTGTGGGAGACACAATTTCGGACTTTATGTAACATGGTTCTGTTATTATCAAATTTAGAGGAGTTTGAGGTGATATTTCTTAAACTTCGTCAGCAACTGGCATTCAACACAGCTGAAATACACTTACAGCGTACCAAGTTTTTGAACAGGGAGGAGCTTAAAAATAGGGCTCTTAAAAGCTGTACGTACTCAGACAGTTTGAATGGCCCCTGGGGTCAAATGTTATAAATTTACGGTAAAAAAACAACTGTGCGGATTCCTGGTTGTTCAATGAACTCACACTGTTTCTTTGTGTACAGTAAGTTTATAACACTTGGCCCCAGGGGACCATTCAAACTTTCTGAGTGCGTACCACTTTTAAGAGCCATATTTTGTAAAGCTCCTCCCACTTTCAAAACTGGTAAATGACAGGTGCAATTCAGTTCTGACGAACACTTATTGGTATTAAGGTTCAGTAAAATCGCCTCAAACCTCAATAAATTTGATAATATCAGAATAATGTTGCTCAAATTCCGAAATTTTACCCCAACAAAGATCAAATTCAGTCTCCTTATATCCGCCATTTTAGGCTAATTCTCTACATTATGAGCGCCATAATGTAAACTAATGGAAAGCACATTTTCTGTCCAATAATTATTTTACACCATCTCCCGACACACTCCAATTAATATTTAGCCCGTGCCGTTTATGCAGACCTCTACCGGACCAGTCTTGGAATTTTGCGAAAAAGTATTCCATATTAAATGTCAAGTCTGTATTTGAAAAAATTAATGGGGAAAAATTCACTCAGAGTGATTACTATAACAGGCACTGTAAAACAAAACATGTGCAAATGTTTCATTTAATTTGCTGTATCATATCGTTATGAATTCGGCAGAGTGACGAATCGAGAATTTTGAGCAACTTGAGTTTTTGTATGCTTATGATTAAGTATTCAGGTTATCTTTTATTTCCACCAAAAATTAAAGGTAAATCTTACTCACCGACGTAGTTATAGAAATTTTGATTTGGACGAATCGCGCCAAAGTGCGATAAACGAATTCAGCAGAGAGACGAATCGTATACTTAGCTGTACAAATCATGTTGATCTATAGTATTGTATAGCGGGAAACCCCGAATTTTCTATATTACATGTCCTGTACTAATATATTTGATACCAACGTATAGCTGTAGGTATCTTCTATCCAGTGATACCAAAATAAGTAGAAACTTTCCCCACATGATATTGCTGTGGTTTAATAATGTGAGTGCGCACCCGTGAAATTGGAAAATCCCGGAAAATCATACGCAAAATATAGACCAATATTGTTTTTTTGCTTTAACATTGTTTAAAATCCTCGAGTTTTTGCTAAATATTACAGGGATGACTATTTATAACTTATATAGCAAGTTAAGTCTACATAGCCTTAGGACAACCAGTAATGTCTACACAAAAGCCTCAAATCAAGAATGCGTGCTATGGTTTACACGTAGTTGAATGCTTATTCGACTCTCTCTGCGCAGTGGTAGAGACATTTTGGATACAGCATAAAGCCGAATAGCTGTTAAAACGCGTTTTGAGGGATATATCGATTATTTCAGAACATGCAAGTATTGCCAATAATTCGTGTACATTCACTTCTATAATATACATTTCAAATGAGTGCTCACGAATGTTCAACATTTTCAGAGGGACCAATGGAATGGTACCAAGATTTTCAAACGCCGTTTACTCAGAACAGCAATTTTGCGTATTCGGCACTCTGCCGTGTTCATAACGAATTATTATTTAACAATTTTCCCTGAATTCTGTTGAAATGTATAAATTCTTATAATTTTTTTCCTTTCGATTCAAGTATTACGTTTTAAACTTTATAGGAAAATTAAAGTACTATATGACTTATTCATATCTAAATCATTTCCAGCGTATTACCAACGAATTGAAGCTTCCCTATTCATCAATATTGTGCCCGATTTGAGCGCTGACAAATTGAAAAATGTTACTTATCAATATTTATGATATTGTACAATCAGCGTCCAGTTTCCGAAATTGGGTGACTTTTGTTAGGCAGGTGCGAAATATACCTGACTGGGCATTTTAATTACATAATGCATAAAAGGCTTTGATATCATTAAATGGTTACCTTCCCAGCAAACACAAAACGTTTTCGACATCATACGCAAAAGGTTATAAAAGGTTGTCAGAAAACGTTTAAATGTCGTGTTATATAAAGAATACATTAATGGTATAAAACGTTTTCATAACATTAAATAACATTTGTTTGTAATTTACTGCACAGCAAACACAAATGTTTATAGAAAGATTTAACTCTTGATCACAATACAAAATATTTACCTCCGAAATTTTCAGCTGTTGATACTACAGCTTTCTTCAGCGGACTGACCCGATCGAGCACACTTGAAGTGTGACGTAATGATCGGGTCATAGACCATCTGGCAGCTTGTAGCGCCCTCCGTCCTTGTTCAGAGATGGTTGGTTGGCCCTGATGTGTATGGCTTCCTTAACTCCCCTCTCGAACCAGCGGGGCTCCCTATCCAAAATTTGGACTTTGTCCAAGTCAACGTGGTGGCCCGGTGACTCAATATGGATGTGGTTGGAAACCTCGGACGAAGTGGTGCTTGGACGTCTGTGTTCTAAAAATCTGGTTTTAAGAGAACGTTCCGTCTCACCGATGTATGATTCTTGGCAGGTTCCTCTTGTGGTCTGCCCCTGGCATGGAATCATATACACCGGACCAGTGACGTCCTTTTTATCGGTTTTGTCCTTTGGCGCCACTAAAAATTGGCGCAATGTTCTTGTAGGTTTAAATGTCACTCTTATACCAACTTTCTGGAAGTTTCTGCGAAGTGCTTCCGAAATTCCTTTGATGTAAGGTAACACCACCTGTCCTTTAGATGTAACAGTACTGTCCCTGTTGTGGTTGGATTTCGCGCTCTTGGGTTTGTTGATTTTGTTGAACGCCCATTCGGGGTAGCCGCACTTAGTGAGAGCTTGCGTTATGTGCTGTTTTTCTTCTACCACAGCTTGGGGTTTAGTGATCACAGACTCCGCACGGTGAAACAAGGTCTGGATTACCCCAAATTTATGTTCTAAAGGGTGGTTAGAGGAGAAATGCAGATATTGATCTGTGTGGGTTGGCTTGCGGTAGATTTTTATTTCTAAGCTGCCGTCAGCTTGGATCACAGTGGAAGTGTCCAGGAACGCTAATGATCTATCCTCCTCTCCTTCAGTTGTGAATTTGATGTCTGGGTCTAATGAGTTAAGATGGTCTGTAAATTCCTCCGCGTACTCCTTCTTGAGTTTCGTGTGCGTGTCGTCGACGTAGCGATACCACCACACCGGGGGGTGGGGTGCTGTTCTAATGGCTATTTGCTCTAAATGTTCCATGTATAAGTTACACACAATTGGTGAAACCGGCGAGCCCATAGCTGCCCCATGAATTTGCTGGTAATATGTGCCATTATAAACATTGTTAACAAAATCAACAATTTAAACCAAGAAAAAGATCGTCTTGAATCGGTTATTTATAGCGCCAGTGAGTTACCAAGCAACGTCACAGCTGAAATAAAAACACGTACGGAAAGGTCACAGGTCAAGGAACACGAGCTGTCCAAAACACGGCAGAAAAACAAATTTTCGCGATTGTTGGAAAGGAAAAAGGAGCTTGAATCTCGCAAAACTAACAACACTCTAGCGTCCGATTGCATCAGTAAATGGGTGAAAAACTGTTCTGAACGGCTCCTGAACGATTCTGAGCTATCGGTGTTGGTTAAAGGTTTGAATTACTCAGTTGCACCAACAGAGGTTCCGTTGTTGACATCATTACCAGCACTGAATCGGCGTGCCGTAAGTTACCCGAACGGGATGCTAGTGAACTTAGATCAAAAGTAGTTGGTTTGTTGAGTCGGCCAAAGAAACTTGAATCCAATTTGAATGCAGATGAGCATAAAGCTCTTAATCAGTTAAAGAAAGATCAGGACATTCGGATTTTGCCTGCCGATAAAGGCAGAATTGTTGTTGTTTTGGATACTTCAGATTATCAACAAAAATGTGAAAATCTTCTTAGTGACACAGCAACCTATAAGAAATTAGGCAAAAAAGACCCCACGCCTAAATATAAGAAAGAACTAGTGGCAGTGTTGCAAGAGTTGGAGAATGAGAAAGGGATTAATAGGGTAGAATATCGCAAGCTTTATCCCACCACTGAGTCGCCACCAAAGTTTTATGGGCTACCAAAGGTTCACAAGCCGGACATTCCACTTAGACCGATTGTTAGCAGTGTAGGCACCATAACTTATAACTGTGCTAAGCACTTGGCTGAAATTTTAACGCCTTTGGTTGGTAAGACTAAACACCATGTCACCAATTCCCAACATTTCGCGGACTGTATAAAAAGTGAACGCGTTGACGATGATGAAGAACTTCGGTCATACGACGTAACCGCATTATTTACATCTGTGCCTGTGGAAAAAGCACTTCCAATTATACAGTCCAGACTTGAAAACGATCAGACTTTGAAAGAAAGAACTCAGTTGTCTGCGGCCCATGTGGTCAAGCTTCTTGAAGTGTGCCTTCGCTGCACGTATTTTGTTTATAATGGCACATATTACCAGCAAATTCATGGGGCAGCTATGGGCTCGCCGGTTTCACCAATTGTGTGTAACTTATACATGGAACATTTAGAGCAAATAGCCATTAGAACAGCACCCCACCCCCGGTGTGGTGGTATCGCTACGTCGACGACACGCACACGAAACTCAAGAAGGAGTACGCGGAGGAATTTACAGACCATCTTAACTCATTAGACCCAGACATCAAATTCACAACTGAAGGAGAGGAGGATAGATCATTAGCGTTCCTGGACACTTCCACTGTGATCCAAGCTGACGGCAGCTTAGAAATAAAAATCTACCGCAAGCCAACCCACACAGATCAATATCTGCATTTCTCCTCTAACCACCCTTTAGAACATACATTTGGGGTAATCCAGACCTTGTTTCACCGTGCGGAGTCTGTGATCACTAAACCCCAAGCTGTGGTAGAAGAAAAACAGCACATAACGCAAGCTCTCACTAAGTGCGGCTACCCCGAATGGGCGTTCAACAAAATCAACAAACCCAAGAGCGCGAAATCCAACCACAACAGGGACAGTACTGTTACATCTAAAGGACAGGTGGTGTTACCTTACATCAAAGGAATTTCGGAAGCACTTCGCAGAAACTTCCAGAAAGTTGGTATAAGAGTGACATTTAAACCTACAAGAACATTGCGCCAATTTTAGTGGCGCCAAAGGACAAAACCGATAAAAAGGACGTCACTGGTCCGGTGTATATGATTCCATGCCAGGGGCAGACCACAAGAGGAACCTGCCAAGAATCATACATCGGTGAGACGGAACGTTCTCTTAAAACCAGATTTTTAGAACACAGACGTCCAAGCACCACTTCGTCCGAGGTTTCCAACCACATCCATATTGAGTCACCGGGCCACCACGTTGACTTGGACAAAGTCAAATTTTGGATAGGGAGCCCCGCTGGTTCGAGAGGGGAGTTAAGGAAGCCATACACATCAGGGCCAACCAACCATCTCTGAACAAGGACGGAGGGCGCTACAAGCTGCCAAGGTCTATGACCCGATCATTACGTCACACTTCAAGTGTGCTCGATCGGGTCAGTCCGCTGAAGAAAGCTGTAGTATCAACAGCTGAAAATTTCGGAGGTAAATATTTTGTATTGTGATCAAGAGTTAAATCTTTCTATATATGGATTACCAATACAGATGAACTTTCATGCTAAAACACAAATGTTTTACAGAAAACATTAAAATGTCGGGTTATATAAAGGGTATAAAAACGTTTTAATAACATTCCAAAAACATTTTTGAAAACTTGGTACAAATCATTCTAAACAGAATGTTATTTTGGGGTTGAAAAATATTTTGCAAAAATGTTTGCCCAAAATATTTACAATAACGTTTTTAAAATGTTTTCACGACCTTTATATAACCCGACATTTAAATGTTATTAAAACGTTTTGTAAAAAACATTTTAAGAACATTTCTGTGTTTGCTGGGTGCAAATATTTTAACATAATGTTATTTAAGTGTTGACAAAATATTTGGCCAAAAATGTTTGCAAAAATAGTTTACAATGACATTTCGAAAACATTTTAAAAATATTGTTGTAGTGTGTTATCATACAAAACGTTTTAAAACGATTTCATGACCTTTATATAACCCGACATTTTAATGTTATTAAACGTTTTTACCGAAACCAAACCCCAAAATATAACTTATTTAAAACGTTTTAAAAACGTTTTTGTGTTTGCTGGGTTATGTGATATATGATTAGTTCATATAAGTTCCATACTTTCCCTATTGAATAAACTCATCCGGAAGGGTATAGCAACTGAAATGGCAGACATGTTGGTTCTAAATTCTTAGTGACAGAGGGATAGGTCTCTAGTTCGATTCCACAACCATTCATACCTATCGCCTGTTGTATTGTATTATCATGCGAATTGTCCCGTGGTACCTTATGGAGTACAGAATTTTATTTAAATGAGGACGAGTGACGTAGTCTGTCACTGCCTCTCAATGTTAACCCTGCTTCGATATTAAGAGTCCACGGTATCTAAAGTGGTATTATGGGTGGACATTATGAGGACATTCACTAACATGATTATATTTTTGTTCATACTTGTACGGGTGGTTATAGGTTAAGAAATTAAAGCAAGAATGTCTGACTTGCTCACAAGGACGCCCTCATTTTTTGTTGAATTTTTATATTTTGCACGATGGTAATACTAATGGTGTATCTTGTGATGACTAAGCATGAGGTACTTTAATTACAGTAAAATGTTTTTGACTAAAGCTGGGGATCCCCGGTTTTATTTGCCAATTCCAGCTTCGAGCTCAACAGGTAAGCGCCAAAGTAGGTTCTTTCAGGGCCGGATTTACCATTGGGCCAGATGGGCCCGGGCCCAGGGCCCCCAAATTGCCTTGTGTATCTTTCTTTTTTGCCCGAAAAACACCATGTCTTGGACCAAATTAGGGTAAAATTGCAAAATCGCGCTGGCCCATTATATAGCAAATTTACCTTCATTTTAGGGGCCCCAAATTGCCTTGTGTATCTTTCTTTTTGCCCGAAAAACACCATGTCTTGGGCCAAATTAGGGTAAAATTGCGCGCGCGCTGGCCCACTATATAGCAAATTTACCTACATTATAGGCAACAATAGTCTGAATTTGAAATTTGTTTGCGCGCTTCGCGCAAAGGTGTCTTCGTAAAGTCTGTATTCGTCTCCCTCTAAATTGTAATGCTCCCTCCGCCACTATCGATATTATACATAAACCAAAACTTAGCCACTTGAGTACGGTGAGTGTAGTGCCTCCAAATTTTGGCCTGGTCCAGGGCCCCAAAAAGGTGAATCCGGCCCTGCGGTTCTTTCATCACACCTCATTATTTCTGTTTAAAATGATCAGAAAATATTACAGTTATTAGTATTATACTAATATCATGTAATAATATAAGGCAAAGAATAACAAAAGTAAAATTTGACCGAAATCATACATTATGGCTTTAATGCTTAAGTTTATTGTTTGTGGCTGTAAATATTTGGGATCCAACAATTACGAATTATCTATTTGTATTCATATTCTCTATTTATATAGCACATAAAAATTACAAAATAGATGCTTTGATTTAAAATATCTCTAGGTTTTCAAGCAGAAACAAAATGGCTGTCGATTTGAAAGGAGCGCAGGAAACCCTGCGAGAATCGTTGCTTATCTTACCCGATGCCCTGAATCCCAAAAATCTGCTTCGGAAAATGACAGGCAAGGGAGCCTTATCCACTGATGATGTCACCAGAATTAACATAGGAGTCACAGATACAGACAAGGTGACGAAGCTAATTGACACATTAATGCGAAAACCTTTAACATCGTATGAAGTCTTCATGGAGCTCCTGGAGCAGGAACGACCCGACCTTTACAAGGAAGTCAAAGAAAAGGAGTCAAAGCATACTCATGCGGGTAAGCTTATGATTAAATAAAATTCACATATTTTCATCTAAATTATTGAATAACTTGAAAACGTCTTCCATTTGCATTAATGTGTATGTTAAAATACACTGTGTCATATTGAGGGCTGTCATTTTCTGAGCAAGGAACACCAGCCAGATTCCTAATTGTACCAATTTTATTCCTTGATTTTCCTGGGAGGTCATGGTAGTTACCCTTTATTCATTGTTATTCCTGATTCAGTATTAGGCTAAAAAATTATTACGTCTCAAAGCCTATGGCAGTTTCAAAAACGAATGAGGTTTTCATTTTTTTCAAAGATTGTTTTAAAACTAAATTTTGAATTAAGATGTCATTTTCGAGTGTTTAAAAGTACACAGCATAAAATTGTGGTTGATTTACACAATTGAAGTACAAATATAAATTGTTTTATACCTAAACAATGCGAATATCGAATCTAGTAACCTTTCTTCCAAATTAGTATCAAAATGTTGTGATTTTACGGCAAAAAATAAAAATAATAAAAAAAAATGACGGCATTTCATATGATAAGTACCAAACTAAACATAAAATACTGAGAGTGGTTTACTTTAATTCATCATTCTTTCTGTTTTAGTGAAACTTGTGCAAGGGTTGACGATTTATAAATCGAATGAATTTGGTAACCAAGAATTTCTGAGGAGAGGTGGGTTTGGAACTATTTACCTGATGAATCACAATGTTTTGGGACGTGTAGTCATCAAGGCGTTTGAGTCTGACATGTAAGTATTTAGGCGCCCCGTCCAAAGTAGTCAGCAACATATTGCTGAAGTCCTCAGTTACTTCAGCACTTTTGGATCCGCAAAATTCAAGTCTAGCTTCCTCAAAAATGCTTTATCACTACTCCATACATACTCGTATAGTTGAGGCATCCCCAACCATCAATTTCCCGCGAGACATACAAAATCGATTAACTAAACAGCTGAAGTATCGCCTTTGTTATCAACTCATCATATATTACGATGATTTAAGTTGTGTATCGATTGAGAGAGTTGAAGAAGAAATTGAATCTATTGACTTCTTTAACTAAAATTAGAATTACAACATTTTGATTATCGTAGTAACCAATTATTTGTGACTGGACGCGGCGAATCAGCCGTAAAGTCGGCCCGGTCAATTTTGTTTTATTTCGTGTTTATAAAATATATACCATAAGCTTTAAAATGGTATATCATTTGACTTCAAATGATATCCAAAAGCGGGTTTATGATTTGTTGAACTCTGTTCCTTCGACAAAATTGTATTTTTTATCGGTTCTACATGTCTCTCTTTTTCTACATTTCTGGTAATAAATATCCAACAGTCATAATTGGCGGTCATTTCAAATCATCCCCAAGTCAACGAGGCTCAGAAATATCCTCTCATAGTTCATTGTTGATTATACATACCTAGACAAAATACAATGCTTTGTTATCTACCACTTGAACAGGATTTAGCCAAAGCAAACAAAGACAAGAACTATTCTATAGAAATAGGTAGAAGCTTATTATCCTCTTCAACAGTAGTATTATTGATTGATTTAAACAGCGTTTGATAAGATACTTGTCGCAACGAATTGATACACCTATGAATACGACCTTCACATACATTTTACACTTTAACTCAGAATACAATTTGCCGAGTTTACGGCTGATTCGCCGCGTCCACTCACATTTTACAGATAGTGTGATTGTAAATAAAAAAAATGTATTATATTATCTGATTATACTAATGTTTATTATGAACTTCAAATTAAGGCCTATCCTTTTTTTTTACCACGGCCTTTAATCTAATGCCTTTTTAATGATTTTATTACGATATTTAAATAGCGGTACTCAATTTCGCTGATTTAGTAGATTTTTATGTTCAATATAATGGGAAATGGTCACTACAACTAGGTAACTAGTTAAAAACATCTAGTTTGATTTATAGTCCATTACCGTATGTTGATATTTCCTGTCTCAACACTCCTGTCTCCATTCGTCGATGTTATCATAGCACTGTTGTTTGTGTTTACCAATTTTGGATTTTGCTATTCCTTCAATTATTTGTCATGCAAGGTGACGGTGAATCAATTTACTTTAGGTTTTTATTCTTATTGTTTGTAACATTTTGATATGTGATTTCCTTAATTACAGTTCAAAGGAAGATATTTACAAAGAAGCCAACAAGATGCAGCGAGTTATCAACTGTCCATACCTAGTCCGTATTATGGGGTTCATTGATGAACATGAAAAGAAAATCGTTATGCAATACTACACCGATGGCAATTTGCGAGATTTCAACAGGAAGTTTTTGATGCATTGTGAATGCTGGCCACGGAAGATCAAAATGGTACATGATATGTGCATGGGTATGAATTACCTGCATACTCTGAAGCCAGAATACATCATCCACGCAGACCTGAAGCTCCTGAATGTATTTGTGGAAGGATTAAAAGTAAAAGTAGGTTATTTTAATATGCGTTTTCCCACAGAGATGTGTCACATCATCATGATAGAATAAAACACAAGTATATACGTAGCTATCTGACTTCAAATGACTTTGGTAGCAGTGCCTTCAGATCTTGTGGGCACAAGCTGGTGTGCACTTTAAAGAGGAATGCTGCTGCAGCCACTCGACGTCTTTGTGGCAAAATTTGGTGCATGATGTTCTTGTTTATAGTGATATTATTCCAGATATGGGTGAATCTTGGGTATCCTGAAAGAAAATACGCTTATGTACACTATAATTTTTTGTCATACCTCCTAATTAATTGTTTGATGATATTTATAATCCATATTTTCTTTCTATCAGATTGGAGATTTTGGTTTAGCAGTCAGTAACACCTCCAAAGCTGCTTCTGGAATGAAAGGAACAATTACTCACATCCCTCCAGAAATTTTGACGGGAAAGGTCAAACCAGATAGATTATGTGATGTATTTGCGTAGGTATTCAAATATTTAGGACTAATATCGTTTTTACGGAATTGTGTATCCCTTAATGGGTGTCAATTAGTACTTACATACAGGACAAAGACTATGCTGCAAGTTCCTTTTTGATCAGGCAGTGAACTATAATGGCTCTTGAACCCACATCTCATATGCACAGTGTTAGGGTCACTAAAATGACCCAGGCCAAAATCACCTGCTTCCGAGCTCACTCAACACCAAACACCAAAAACTCCCTCTCCAAGTAACATTTAGAGATAGATAAACGAATCATGAGAATACCCCGTACTTTGGCGGGGCGTTGAAAATTAAAGGCAGTAAACCGATTCTGATATCAATATAACCCGCAGCGATGTGATCTTGATGAAAAGAGGAATATCTATATGTAGGCCTATATATAATTATTTTGCTTGTTTATGATTTGTGTGCAGATTCGGGATCACGTTGTATGATTTCGCAAGTGGAGAGGATCCATACAAAGCATGTAAGTTTATTAAATGAACTGTGCTTCATTGATATCTTTAAAAAAAAATGTTAGCAAACCAAACATCATTTGGCACAATGCGACTTTATTTCCCCAGGTTATACCGAATTGAATGGGAAAAGAGAACTTTTTTTAAAGTGACAAATTCGTGCTTTTTCCTCCTTCAGGTTGATTCATTAATAGCGTGACAGATCAACACTCACTCGCCGTGCTCATAATTCGCGTGTTTCGAGAGAACATACTGCAGTTACTGTCCGTTTTCCTATACACAATACACAGTGCTCTTACCATTGACGCGTGACCTCTACAAATGGCCTATGTTAGAAGTATGCTTAACGTCGCTGTGTGAAAAATAACCGGCCAATATTAAAAGTACTCTTCTAAAATTCTAGAAAATATAGTTTTGTAACATGTCTTAAATTTAAGCTAATTTAGATGTTTGGAAATATTCGTACTTTGGTGTTTTAGGAAGGATATGTAAACGATGAAGAAATTATTTCCAAACCGTATTAAGTCTGCAAACCACCATGCTTCTCATTTTCAAGAACGCTGGTTAACAATAAGCAGAGTTTTGTCTCATTTCGTAAACAAAAGCCCACACAGAATTGTTCTCTAGCGTTCGCTTTATAATCGTTCACCCAACTGAAACTATAATACCAGCTCATTGCTCCATTATACGTGTAAAGCAGAAACATATGTTGTGTATATTTAACCAGAGAAGATATGATTTAATCAGTTGAGCTGTTTTCAATGAGTGTTATCTTGGGGACTTAAAAGTCCTGCAAAGGTCGTGGTGAATTCTACTGTAGACATGACTGCATCATGGCTGGCTGTGTAAATGTGTCACTCCTGAAATACTCTCGTTTTTAATTCAAATTGGTATAACTTTGGCAAATAAAGTCGCATAATGTTGAATGAGGTATAATTTTTCCATCTATTGGTTTCTTCATTTGGTAAATTATGTTCTAGTGTCTGTAAGATATTGCTGTTGTTTTACGTGTTCGGAAACGTTTTGTATGCAGTATAGAATATCCCTATGCTTCTAGTGCCATGTTCATTCAAAACTATGATGTATTCTTTTCCCGTGCATTATAAATTCATTATAACTACCCTTCGTAGTCCTTTTCTTAAATAGAACAGTGTATGATGCATCCGACGAAATGTATTTCCTTCTTTTTGCAACTTTTAATTCTTTCACTTGTATTTTCATTTTTGCTGTAGTATTTATTTCAGCACAATATTCCGTAATAGCATTCACACCCTGTATGTCTTACTTAACTTTCTTGAACCAAATATTTTTTTCGGTTGGGGGAGGGTGGGTGAAATATGAGGATCGCTCCCCCGTGACACCGCTGCTCTATATGAAGACCTGAGCGCAAGAAGACCGTAAGTCCACTTGGCCCCTCAACATGTATACACTAGAGTTACGTATAGTTTCTTAGGGTTTTATAATGTTTAATACATGTTCCAGGGTGAAAACATCATGAAAGGTTGTGAAAGATTTGTTTTGGCCCCTGAACATGTATAAAACATTACCAAACTATACAACTTTAGTGTGTGCATGTTGAGGGGCCAAATGGACTTATGGTCTTCTTGCGCTCAGGTCTTCATATGTGAAAGAGAAGTTGTGATGATTACCTTCAATATATTGTGTCACTTAGATGGCGATTCCCATTCCTATACCATTGGAAGAAAAGTGGAGAATGGAGAGAGACCAGACCTTGATGCTATTCCATCTGATGCCATTCCATCTGATGTTCGACAGGGAATTATTAACCTGATGAAGAAATGTTGGGACGGGGAACGGAATAACAGGCCCCAGTTTCAAGGTAAGATAGAATGGCGAATGTTAAGATACGTGATGGTTCTCTGCAATGAAAGCTTCTAGAAGTCGAAGTGAACGCGCAAATCGATAGCCGTACACTACGAATGAGCCGTACATACTGCAGTTACTGTCCGTTTTCCTATACACAATACACAGTGCTCTCACCATTGACGCGTGACCTCTACAAACAGTGTATGTTATAGGTATATGGGCATTGCCTAGTTAACATCACTGTGTGAAAAATAACCGGCCAATATTTTAATTATTCTCCAAACTTCTAGCAAATATATTTCTCTAACATGACCTAAAATTACAGCTAGGTTAGATGTTCAGAAGGGTCGCACTTTCGTAGAATATGAGTGAGGGCAAAGCATAGCTAGCTCATAGCTAGCCAACTCCCCGTGTTAATTGAATGGAGATTTGACCGAAAATATTGAGCTATATTGGTAACGGACCGCTCCGTTCTGAAGGATGCCACAAAAAAACGGTACAAGCTACATTTAAACTATTCTAAATATGTTCTAGAAAATATAGTTTTGTAACATGTCCTAAATTTTTAGCTAATTTAGATGTTTGGAGAGGGTCGCACTTTTGTGTTTTAGGAAGGATATGTAAACGACAGATAACACCAAAAATATGAAGAAATTATTTCCAAACCGTGTTAAGTCAACAATCATTTTCAAGAATGCTGGTTTACAAAAAGCACGCCATTGTCTCATTTCGTGAACAAAGGTACACATACCATTGTTTCCTTTCGTTTCCTTTATAATCGGTTACCCAACTGAAGCTATAATACCAGCTTTATTGCGATGTCGCACATGTAAAACAGACACTTGTGCACAACCAGAGAAGATCCGATTTAATCAGTTGAGCTCGTTCCCGAATATTATTGACCATAAATCAAAGGGCTCACTCGTGGTGTATACCCGTGGATGTAAGTTACAGCCACTTTATTTGTTTTGTGGTTGTAACATTGAAAATATCAAGTTTGCTGCAGCGTTGTTTTCCCAGATGCAAAGATTGCTGCAATAACAAAACATTGGGAGCAACTAAATCCATACCAATTGTCCAAACGGAAAATAATAACGGAGAAAAAAAGGGTCAAGTGTAGAGTAGGACACGCAGCAATAAACGCAAATGAAAATGACATCAAATTGGATTAATATTTTCATTGCAAAAACAGAAAAGACGAGCGAGTGTGGTGGATGTACCTAGCAGCGAAACAGACAGTGGCAATAGGCGTAACAACAGTCGTGCACAGAACCAACCTAGCCAAGATAGTGGCATTGGCAGTGCACAGGAAATGTCCCCGCATCGCAGTGAGGGGAGCAATTATAGGCGTAGCAACAGTTGTGCACAGAAACAACCCAGCCACGATAGTGGCATTGGCAGTGCAAAGGAAATGTTCAAGCATCGCAGTGGCAGTGAGGGGAGCAATAGGCGTAACAACAGTGGTGCACAGAACCAACCCAGCCAAGATAGTGGCATTGGCAGTGCACAGGAAATGTGGGCAAAAGGAGCTACAGCGAAATCTCCAAAGAATGTAATCAGTGCGTAAATTTTAAATATTTTTGTACTGCAAACCATATTATCCTGTAAAATAATTTCTGAAAGCTTAAACTGAAGCCCCGAATTTCACATACTATTTGTATGTACACCTGGAGGCATAAAACCGTCCTCAGAGTAATAGTGCAGGCAATCGAGCTGCAAGTTTGTCAAAATAACGTTTCACAAGATGGACGTATTGTCGGCGTTACAGTACCAAAAATGTCATACACAATAGAGGGCAGAAAAGTAGCGCCCCGTAGGTTGAGTCAATGTCATGTATCAGTAATAATCACTTTGAGTCATGTACATGAATTTAGATAATGATAAAATAAGAAAGTTTATACATGTAGTAAAATGTTTTCTTGTATTCGTACTTGTTACCATGTAGACAAACCTGATTCACCCGAAAAGCCTAAAACTGAGATCATTGACAACGCTAAACTCAAGATTACCTGGTCACCTCCAAAGAACAACAACGGCTCACCAGTCAGTGGATATATGGTTGACCAATGGGATGAAAAACGTGGAAAGTGGTGTTTGAAACTGCACAGGAATACGGTAGGCACCTGATAAAATAATATAAAGACCAAAGGCAGAAATTAACGCTAAAATACACAATTAAGCCTACGGTTTCTGAGTCATACGTCTACCAGAAAACTACTTCACCCACTGTAGACTCTACCTTAACAATATTCCAAAATACCTAGGTTGTAACGGGAGTCTAAAATTGGAAAATTATTTTAATAATTTAAAAAAAAATGTTTTAAAAAACGTTATCCACTGGCTTGAACACTCTTACTGCGGTATGTTTGGCATATACTTGTTTCATATTGGCCTGACCCTGTTTCAAGTTTCTTTAGCGGTATCAATTTGATTAAGCATTTGCTTAAAAATGCAGATACAATCCAATAGGATGAGAACAAGCAGCAAACAATAACAAGCAGCAAACAATGTACACCTTATTCAATATAACACTAGAACATGTTCCAAGGCTATAATTGGTTTCAATGTGCAGTAGGCGTTTTTTTTTGTACTTGGCTTCAATACTACTTGACATGAATGACATGTTACGCAATATTTATATAATATTGAATGGCTTTAAGAGTGATACAAGAATATATTTTTCTACCGAGTGCAATATATTCTTGTATCACACGAAAAAGAGCCATTCAATATTATTATTATTATTTATATCAGACTTTCTCTCTGCTGTAAAATGAAAATTTAATCTTACCTAGCCACCGGGCCTAACCAATGCGTATTGTAAGCTTACCTTTTGACCTTCTTGTTTTCTGTTCTTTCCTTCCCCGCTTGTGTACTTGTCTTCCAAATTGAATAATTATAAATTTGGTTATGGTTGTTCTCGATCGTTTTTAAGGCGATATTTTGGTCTCCTCCGTATTATCATCATGAAAACAGGACTTCAGGAAAAACCTTCCCCTGGCAAATCATTTCCAAACAACATGGAAACTCTTTCTGTCAAACTCTTGCATGATTGGTTTTCGTTTTTACATTGAAATGGATTTTACAGGATATAGATTCTCAAGTATTTGGGTCACAGTCCAAAAAAGACGTGTTATATGGACAGGTACAAATAAGCGCATTCAACTGACATTTTGTGTTTTAATACCAGGTGACTTCTACAGAGTATACTACAAGTGATATTGAGCCAGGGACCAAATATCAATTCCGTGTAACTGCTCAAAACGCAGGAGGTAAAAGCGAACCGAGTGAACCTAGTGAACCAATATCCATCGGTAAGATTTTATTTCTTTATATTTTTTTATTCTAGTTGGATTCCTTGCATCATTTCGTTTCTGAAAACATGCTTTTATATACTTCGTATCATTACATTTAGAGATACAATAGAAAACATAACCTAAATTACTGATAACTCGAGGAAGGTAGGTATACAGACTGTGAATAAATCCAAGTAAGGTAAGTGCTCAACCAAGAAGGGAGCTGTAATATATTTAAAATGAACTTGGTTTATCCAAGCATTGTTGTTTATTAACATTGTCGACCTACACTCATCAGAACATAATGCAAAGTGATGATGTTCACTCTAGAACCAATTTGTTTGATATCTGCTGGAACTGATTATGATGTTCCGATTTCTAGCGCGGAGCGCTTACGTTGCGAAGCGAGTGTTAGATATTTAGACAATTCAATTGGCAAAAACTTCAGTCAAGAATGGTTACATAACAACATAAGCAGGCAATTTGTGTTCATGATGGCATCACAGATGTCTTCGACATCTGTGAAGTTTTGTTCAACTATATTATGTGGTAAGTTTGCAGAATCAGTGTGATTTAAAGTGCGATATGACAAATCTTTCATTTATTTTTACATGTTTTGTTCATGCCATTACAGAAAGGCCAGCCCAGTTCCCTTAGATGAACCAAAGAGCAGTAAAGTGACAGTATTTGGCCCTGGTCTGACGCATGGAATCTGTGGTGAGCCTTGTGAATTTACCATCAATACAAAGGATGCAGGAGCTGGTTAGTATTGAGTCTTATAGTCGGGTAGAACCAGTCTGCAGTTTGCTATGACCTTAATTGGCTGTTGTTAAGCACATTTGAATTGGATTGGCCTGATCCTGTGACTGCACTAATGCTGATCCAGTGTAGTAAACACTTTAGACTAAATTAAGTTAAAAAGCAATCAAATTATGATCAAAATTCCTTGAAATTTTGATTATTATCAACGTTAACTTCAACCACGACTTTAAACCATCGCAATCGGCCACACAAAGGCCGAAATGCAAATGGTACACAAACATATGCAATTCGGCACAGAAACAATGGCGAAAACAACCCTCAAAATCGCTTTTCTGTAATTGCACACGTTCAGATTTCAAGTTTAGTTTGAGACATGAGAGAGATGGCGATGTTCCATACGTGGTGCGTAGACCGTGCGTTTATACGGCGTACATATTGCTAGTCTCGGTCACAAGCTGGAATGTACCCCTTCATCACGTATGAGCACAAGACGGCTGGAACAAAGACCAATATAGCCCCTCAGCTAGCATCGATTTAATCACCCCTAGGGTTTCAAAATTCTAACAGGGTCTATTTTGTTCAGAATTATCCACACAATTAAAAATTCAATTTCTTACTCGCCAAAGCGCTGGCCGTGGGGGTGAAAATTTCGAATTTCCAAAAACCTCTTATTTTAAAAGAAAAATCCTAATGAATAGTTACGTAACTTAAATTTGACACCAAAATACATCAATAGCTTACGAAATACTGATAAAATGATCAAAATACTGCTTGAGGAATTTGCCTTTAAAATAGAGGTTTTTTTGTAAAAAGTGATCTTTTCACCATCATAGTCAACGCTTTTGCGAGTAAGAAATTGATTTTTGCATTTTGTGGAAAATCGATGCCAGTTGCTGGGTCAAAAAATATTGACTCTAGAAGTTTCCAAGTGTCCAGTTCCACCACCAAAGTATTTCTAAACACTCCTTAAATTTCAGAAAAAATAAATACAGGGGTAGTAAGCTTTGAGAAAGTATGTCAGCTGTTACGTGAATGTTTTTACTTTTTTACAGGTGGTCTATCCCTTGCCATTGAAGGGCCATCAAAGGCAAAGATCAACTGCGTTGATAACAAAGACGGCACCTGTAGCGTTACATACTTCCCAACCACACAAGGAGAGTACGATATAGTCATCAAATTCGCAGACAAGGATATCACAAAGAGTCCATTCAAGGCACAGATTGTTTGTAAGTTTGTATTTGGTATAGGCATATTATATACTGCTCCAGAAAAGTATCCATACACTTGGAAAAATAATCACAATTTCAAATCTGAACCATATTGGGGTAATTTGTTTTTTTTAATAGATCCGGCACATTTTGACAGCCCATTGAATAGACGAAGTTCCAGTTTTAAAAGTGACAAACTCGCCTATTGAAAACTCCACGGACTAGACATCTGGTTTGAAAGTGGTAAATGGCTAATTTGTGCGTGCCTTAATTTAAAACAAAAGGAACAAAAGAATACTGAAACAAAAGAGCTGACAAATGAAATGGAAGTTATGAAAAGTACAGAGTAGTAAAAATCTGAAATAAACACTGCTTTAAATAAAGCTTCATTGAAGAAACTGTGTTGTCTCTTTGTTGCGCTTGTTGGAATCTTTTTGCGCCTTATATAGGCCAGTCTGTAAAACTGGACCTTGGTCTATTCAGTTGCTTGTAACTTTACTTCTTGAGGTCACATTGGATTCAATGTGGTGTCATAATACAGGATTAGATAGTGCATCTATTACAAAAACAAATTTAACCCAATATGGTTCAGTTTTGAAATTGTCATTATTTTTCCAAGTGTAAGGATACTTTTTTGGCGCGGTATATTATGCAAAATCTATGTTTGTTAACCCCAATACATACAGCCTGTCTCAAAAATATTGTGCAAGTGAAAAGCGCACTCTTTGACAATTAAATACTGTTATAACATGATGCTTACATAAACGTCAAGGGCGCAGTCTTAGTTCTCAAATGCTGTTTGTTCTGTTCAATTTGCTTGTTTTAATCGTGAGATATGTTTACTTAAGAATGAAGGGGTAAAATCACAATTGTGTCACTTTTACCAGGGAAGAAGGCTATACATGATGTAAATCAATGATAGCATCAAGTTTTTTTTCTGTTTTTACTGTTTTATTATGATACAGGTATAATGATGCTCTTTTTCCACTTGAAACAGATCAAAATATAAATAAATATTTCACATTCTGCAGAAAAATTAAAAATACATGTACATGTCAATGACTTTATCATGGTAAATACTGTTCTCTATGTCACTCAAAAAGACCAACAAATATTGCACACTCTGTGCCAAAAATCGTGCCAACAAAATATTGCATATCGTATACGTTTGGCATTTTACTGAGCTGTTGTTACATAATCATTTTTAATCCTACAAATAAATGTTCTTTTATTAACAGTACTGAACAGGTATTTGGATACAGGTATTTCGTATAACATTCTATTTAATTTTCTAAAAGTGGCACAAAAGGGTTTTCATACATTCGTGTTTAGTGAAGCAGATCTCTGGATTGCCGAAACTAAAATGAATGAAACAAACGGCATTTGAAAGCTATGACTGCTCTCTTGACGTTTATGTAAGTAACAGTGTTTTCTAATTGCCATAGATGGCGCTTTCCACTTGCACAATTTTGGAGACAGGCTGTATGTGATAATATAATAAGGGCTATCATAATTAACATCCTTGTGCTTTACATCTATAGAAATCTCAAGCAAAGATTACATTGCTGTAGATGAACAAATCAAATTTCTCCCCTCATCGGTAAAGGCCTATTAAGACTCACAGGCTAGTAATTGACTGAGTTTAAGTTTAACCTTTTCTGCAGAGAGTTCATAAACTTTGTCAGAATTTACCTTTTCACAGTCGGATCTGACCACAAAATTTTTACAGCAAAAGTGTGCGCCTTAGTCTACGTACGTGCTCTGAAATTAAACACCAGGTCTCCCTCATTGAACATCAAAGCCTTGTTTCTGGATCAGGAGCCCCAGGAAAGATATACTGTAGAGGTGTTAATCGTTTGAATCCTTTACAGGATGAACACAAGACTCTACCAACACAGGAGAAATATGACCACCTGGGCAGCAGCTTGCAGCTGGATGTAGCCAAAGATGTACTACCCAAAAGTCCAAGAACAACTTCAAAAGCACGCCCCAAAGCCGGATCGCACAAGCAACAAGAAAGAAGTTCAAAAATGCAATTAACAATATATTAATGGAGATGCCATCATCAAACCCCGTCAAGAGCTTAAGGAAGCATATCTCACAGAGAGAAACCTACTAGACAGATACGAAATGCTTCTTTTTCCAACATGCAAACTGAGGCATGGAGAGTTATTTATGATATGGGAGAAAAGAAACAAAAACAGCGCTGCTCGCAGGTACACTAAAATATGCTTCCTGGCTACTTCACTTTCAGAAACTCATGAAAACAGCCTTCAGTTCCTGACACTGACATTGACATCTTTCCAGTGTATGAATGCACCCTTCCAATTCACACTTAAAGAAATCAGCTCTCAATCAAGCTAAACCAGGAGGAGCATTGTGTTTGGATAACGCTCGAACTCAGGAAATCAAGTCAGTTTAAAAGCCTTTTGAAAATCTGCAATAGAGCATTGATTAGCCATGAGATCCCCAGTCAGTGGTCATTCAGTACCATCATTCCTATCCCCTAGAAAGGAGACCTCTCACAACCAGTTAACTACAGAGGATTAGCCTTCCCTGCATATGAGCAAAGATATACAAAAGTATGAAAAAGATTATATTCTTCACTGGAATTAAAATAGCTGTAGAGATAAAAGCTCTACGACGGCCCCGATCCTTGCATTGACGAAAATAATAGAGGAATGAAGGAAAGGAATCTCACACAGGCAATGGTTCTTATAGACTTCGCTAAAGCATTTGACTCGCATGTTCGACATCCTTCGACTCCCGACATTGTGAGTGCTATAAAGGTCAGCTATGACATCTCTTCAGCTATTGTCGTCTCTTCGGACGGAGATTATATCACCAGGAGGACACTTGGCAGTTGGCACCATTCATCTTCATCACAGTTCTGGGCTATGTTATGCGACATGCATTGCAAACATACATATACATTATGAAAAAGGATTTCTAAACAATCCTATGATCCAATGACATTTCTAGGGGAATTAACGTTGAACACTTCGAATCAGTCAATTTGGTGTTAGAGCGAAGATGCTAAATATATATTTCAGTCACTGAACGAAGGCGATATCTCGAAGTCATCACGAAAAGAAAGACTTATTTTGTTTTTTGTCGTCATACTGCTAAAGTCTGTCAAGTGGAAAGCAATAGACCGCTATTTTAAATGCTCTCCTTACCAATCACATCTTGCCAAATGAGTTACTAAAATACGCAACATAAAATGACCCCTCTATTGGTTATTTTATATTGTGATTTAGAGGTTAATGACTGTGAATCAGTTATTTTGAGGATATTGTGAAATCTAAATATTGTGCTTTGGAACCGAAGAATATCCCTCGGGGCTGCGCCCCACGAGATATTCCGAGGGGTAATGCAAAGTCATTAGATGCAATATCAATCATTCACAACCGTCATAAAGAGGGCACGGTGGCTCAGTGGTTACGGCCTTGGACTCATAATCCGAGAGCTTGCTCGACGTGCTTGGGTTCGATTCCCCATCCCACCATTGTGTTGCGCCCTTGGGCAAGGCGCTTTGCATCGCTTGCCACACCCCACCCAGGTGCAATGGGAAGCTGTTAGGGGTAGTCACAGTCGTTGTACTGATGGACCCCGCGCCACTTGTAGGCTGCAAACGTGGTTCCGACATATTCCAATAACGGCTGAATAAATGTAAAGCTCTTTGAGGCTGTTTACGGCATTAAGCGCTATATAAATATCAACATCTATCTAACATTTCACTTTTTAATTCAACTTACGGCACATTTTCATGCAATTTTAACCGTATCTTGTGTTTTCCCTGAAAAACATTGGATAGCCGATTAGGGATATACGTGTACGGCTAGCGACCAATAACACCAACGCCCAATCATGCGATGTCCAAATACGGTGGACAGGTAAATTGTTCGAACGCGTACCACGTCACGCAACGCGATCATTGTAAAGCGTACTTTTAGAGCTACGTCACGAGACGCGGTCATTATACTTTTTCAATAACCTGCATTTGCGTCCGCGTACTTAAAAGTTATTATCTGTGATTGGGTTAAACATATCGCGTGTTATTCACGAGGTTATGGTTAATATATTGCTTTTGATTTAAGTTTACGGACACTGATTTTCGCAGTATAATATATTTTCCATTTGTTTTTGTCAACAGCAGCAACTGTTAGTGTTGGTCAGGAACCAGTACATTCGGAATCCTCAGCATCTGGTAAGTTACAAAAGGTGTCCACAATTAGAATACTGTTGAACAGATACTTAAAACTCAATCTGAATTATGTCGAGAACAAAATTTGACAAATTAATATATGTATAATTTTAAGTTTAATGGATAAAGACAAGTATAAACATTAAACCACGGCGAGAATAGATAACGTCACCCTCTACCATCAATATAGTATAACAGAACCGTTTATAGTTATTCGTGGTTGGTCATTATGAGCAAACAAAGGACACCGGTTCAAATCCTTTGTTTGGAGCCAATCGATAACAGAATGCAGAGCCTCAATTAATATATATCTATAAAAACAAACTTCTTGTGGTCTCTGGTAATCATTCTATTGATTCTATTAATAGGCAATAAAAATCAATTATTGTCAAAGAAATGTTATAACGAAATCATTTAGTTGTTCGAAGTAGTGACCTACTTGACGATAAATCATTGTTTATTACAGATATTGGTGTATGGAAGAGGAGTGAATGGACCATAACTGAAAAGCTGGGAAACCCACGAGGCATTACACTCAATTCCAATGGAGATATAGCAGTGGCAAACGGCCAATCACGGGTTAACATATACTGTGTTAATACGAGCTACAGATTTAGTCTCAATACAAAAGAAGGACTACAACTTGGTCAAATGTCATTTCCACGAGGTGTTGTATACACTAAAGGCACGTATTTTGTGTCAGATCAAACATCCCATGTCAAGTGCTACAATGCGAACGATGGCCAATTCAGTGGTAGTTGGTTATCTGTAGCACCAACAGATAGGGACAAGTACATTAACACAATGGCAAAACTAACAGGGATCTGTTTAGATTCCGAGAGTAATAATATACTTGTAGGCGAAACAAATAACAAGTACATAAGCAAACACAAGAGTGATGGTACCCATCTACTCAGTTTTAATGTGAATGTAGAACCGCATTATTTGGCCATTACATCAGACAATAACATTGTCATCTCAGGCAGTTCAAAGGTACAAATAGTCGATCAGCAGGGTACAGGTTTACACAGTGTCCAATATCCTGGAATGAAAGTCCCTTGTGGTGTATGTTGCCACAGTGATATTATTTTCGTTAGCGATTGTAAACAATCCAATATCTACTGCTTAGGTTTGTCTGGGACATTCATCTGTTCCATTCCCACTGTATCCGAATGCTTTGGTTTGGCAGTGAATGGGAATGGGAAGAAGATATTCGCAACCACAAAAAGCAATAAGGTGGTAATGTATGAAAGGAAGAAGTGAAATACAATACCAAGTCTTCTCGGTGATAAGCGGATTTTGGAGGTCTCTGTAAAATGGTCCTATATATCAACTTAATCAAGGAGGATTAGGCTGACAGGATGGATATTGAAACATGTGTGTCTTGAATTGATTGCCTATTAAAACCGTACCAACATATTTTCACTTCCTGAAAACCACTGTGATAGGCCTCCCGTGTAATTCTACTCTTATCTGTTTCAAAGATTGCTACTCTTTTTCTTATTTTTTTACATACGAATGTTTAGTGGTAGCTTCTTATGTGACTCACATTGTGCGTTTAATTGGCACACTTGAATTTCACACTGGGGTGTTTGATTTACAACTGTGCAGTGGGCGATACAGTTACTGTAACTCGTCGCTCGCATAACAATCGTAACTAACGAGAATCGTGATTGAAATGATTTCTGTTACTAAATGCCTCAAAAATTGAAGCAGAAACACCCTTAAAAATCTAAATCACTGGTTATATATATTCGTCATCCTAATCTTTAACATGTTTTAACCAGTTAATAGTAAATAGGTTGGTATTATGACTATATATGACCATTTTGTTTTTTTACACAGGTCTTTGTGCTTTGATTTTTAAGGCATTGTCCATGTGACGCGAAGTACACTTTTGTCATATATGCTATTTCGTGAAAGTAAGGCGATCGCAGTAGATACAGCGAGCGACGAACTATAATGAATGTAGGGAAGGATTTAAAAGAACATCGAAATAAATAATTTAACACCACGATTACGAGCGAAAACTGAGTGTCCTTCATGATTCACCGAGCGAGGATAGAGATCAAGACATAACATGACTGACTTTGAATAGAGGTTATCCACTTTACTCATGCGTGACTTTTAACAAAAGGCGCCGATTCCCGTAGTATTCCTCATTCACACCAATTCAATGCACGACCTCGGAGTTCCCTGCATTACTTTGGCGGGCTATTTTGAAACATTCATGGTTGCACATGCAGGTACTTCTTTTGAAAGTCCTGAACAAGGTATAGCAATCGTTGATAGGATATGCAGCTTATAGAACACGGATAACCTCTATTGTGAAAAACGTTCAGCCACCTCCTTAATTGTGACGCACCCATTGTTGAACAACTCAATATGAAGTCCTCCATCTACTCTTACTCGTATGCTATCCACATGAGAATGTGCAATGGCGGCAGGGCCATTAAAATATAGGGGGTGTCTCTCTCTGTCCCCTCTCCCGCTTCCTTTGCATATAAGAATGTGACGGGAAATCGACAAGTACTAAACACAGTTAGTTACATTGCTGTAAGAATTGTGGCAATTATATTTGGCTCTATTGGATCATACTTTTAGTTTATTTTCTCAATAAGGTCACAATGATTATTAATTATTCATTAATATATTGTATTATTCATATTATTATGTTTTATGAATGACATGCTGTTTTGCTGCTGTCTTTTTGCTATTTTTCAGATACGGTTAAAGCAATATTGTAACGTTTACTGATGAGGACGCCCTCAATATTTTCCAAAGTTTTGTTTTTTACACAAGTAATGTACTATAATAAACTAACATATACCCTGCAAAATCACGAATTTTATAAGTGATGTAGTTTTGACAAAATCGATTACATTACAATTCGTGTCTTTGGAGCCACTGAACCAAATTAAGCACAACTTACACTGATTATGTAGTACACATAAAATTAGATTGTACTTCATGTTCAATATTCAATTGTGATTCCAATGTGTACTTTTAGTTATAGGAAAATATAAGCATCGTTTTTATTGGTACGCGCTCTATGATATTATAATTTGTCCAAAGTTTATTTTTCTAAATGAAGTGGTACACAAAACAGGAATAGTTGAACGGAATTTGAATACTAACTATTATATTTATTCCAGTGATATATCATATGGGCTGCTTTAAGGTAATACGATGTATTGTTGGTCGAAGCAGCAACAAAAAAATGTAGTTCACAGCATCTTGCGAATAGTAGTGAGCTTCAGCCAAAATTACATTGCTCAATTCATAGCGAGCGTGTAGAAGAATTCAAATATCACAGATATACTTTCATAGGTCCTGTGGTTCTTGAGTTATATTGTAAAGAGGGCTGAAACAACAACACTTTTGTAAAACGTACATGACTCATTACCAATAATAAATTAAGCAGGTTTTTAAAGTATATGATTTGTAGAATGAACTTTTGCAAAACACCAAAGTGTTATTTTTCAATAATATATTGATTCAGATAATGAACGATTTTTATGGCTGCTTCGACTATTAATACCTCGTATAACCTTAATTGAGACTGATTATCAGTTTATATTACTTCAAGCAACAAAAATCTTATTATCTTATCAGCATATTATATTATATTATATTATATTATAATATTCATGTATTATTTTGTAAACACTATTTCAAATATATTTTTCTGTAAGAAACACTAGACGTGGTAAGCTAAAACGGTGAAAGGAGTGACACTTTTATTTGTGCAGTCATTTTTGTAAGTATAGCGCCATCTTTAAAACATGTTATAATAAACACCAGAAGTGTTAAACAAAATAATTGAAATAATTGAAGCAATTGCATAATTTAACCGAGTGGTTAAGGAACAGGTCTCGTAAACCCGAGGTCCTGGGTTCGATTCCCAGGTAGGATCACTTATTCTACTTGTCTCCTTTATCATTTGCGACGGCGAACCTGGTGAATAAATTTGTTTATTCATATAATTCCCGTCGATCATGCCACTGTTTTTCCGTGTTACATATTATTTGTTACATACATTAAAAAACTTTAAATGTGACTGATTATCATGTATACATGTTATTATTACATTATTATAATATACATGTACATTTGAAATGTACTTATTCTGAAAAACACATTAGAAGCAATTGATAGGAGTTACCATATTATTTGTGTAGTAATTTAGCGATGTAATGTTTCTACTTAATATGAAAATAACTACCTCTCAATTATACTCCTGTATGAAATATTTCTGACAAATAGCGAGGTTGCTGTCACAAGATGACAACATTAAATTTAATAATTTCACTATCAGGAAGATATTCTTTGTATTAAGTGCCGAATAATGAAAGTAAAGGTAAAAAACAGCCGTATTATTCCAACGGTTAGATAATGATAACGATGGAACTGTTGCATATTTCCAACTCCGAATCTCAAGTTTGTATTAATCAAAATTCTGCATATTTGTGACAATTAAAACAACAAGGCTTTTATATCCACATGGAAAGTTAGTTTATACATGTACATGCATATACCATTCTGGTGAAAGTCGAATTTGAATAATACAAATCATTTGCATCCGTTTGAGCAAGTCTGACAATATGACTTTCAATAAATCTATGTTTAAAAAAACTTCCTACCTCGGTATTATTATTTACGCTTAGAATATACTGCATTATCCCTTATATCAATTACAGGTGGAGGGAACTGATGATTTATATTTTATGAGTATGGTGTATATCCGTATGTACTTGTATCTAATTAAGAATATTATCTTCAACATGTTCAACTTTATTGCTCACTTGGAATGTTTTCGCTAGATTTACTAGCATTTTGAGTATACTGGTGTCGTGACCATTAAATGGACTATCTCGTCTGTAGACAGAAAATCATGACACCGCCACCACCGTCTGCTGAAAGCGCGAGTCTATCTAATGAAAACGTCCCAGATGAGCGACGTGTTGAAGTTAAACTAGGAGTTTTAATATTTTGCTGCTCTAACAGCACTCGTTATAGTAATGTTCTCGTTTTGTTCTCTTTGTCACTAGTTTACATTTAGCGAGTATGTTAGAATTTGACATGGTAACAATTTGAGCCTTTAAAACCTTTTGAACCACTTGTTCAAACGGGGTCATCATTAACAAACTTCGATTTGAAAAGGTCTATAGTATGCTTTATAGTCAGAAGTTAATATTGACAAATAGCAGTAAACCGCCCGCGACCGTAACTTTGTCAAACAAACGACCGTGGTTATCTGTCTAAGGAGTGTGTAAAACGTGTATTTACTATGCTATTGAATATTTAAAAAAATATCAACATTCCAGGGGACATCTTCTTTTGCGTACGATTTACAAGCCCCACCTTTTTAACAAGCCCCAATTCTATATTAATATTTTGCATCCCAGTACTTCAAATCGTAATGCATACACGGTGTTCCTCCCGGCCAGGCAAGTTATGCGAACAATAAGGGCATAAACGGGCTCTGGAAAAGTTGCTGTCACCTTGGTATTGGCATCAGTGTTGCCCGGGAAAATCTGTAGCAAGACAACAAATCGTTATAATTATCGTCAGATTAATTAACATGTTGATGTGGGTTCGTTGACTGTTCGCTTAAATTTTTTTTTTACTGCCATGCAAATAAAATAATGAGTCACCATTAGCCAACATTAGGTGAAATATCAAAAGTCGAATTTCTTGGACAAAACAGTGCCGGCCAATTGTTTACGTTTTGTCATTAGCCTTCTGTTGGACTGTTGGATAAAACTAAATTTGCACATAACTCACCTTCGCGCTTCCACTACTCTGGTCCATAACAAACATCTCGTTACCATTGACACTCAAGAAAGTTGACACTTTAAATGACGACACCCAGACATAGACACCTACTAGCTCAAAAATGCCTCCATAACCCTGCGTTATTACACCGGATACAAAGGTCTGGTAACCTGTAATATCAAAACAAATTGATGACGAATATTGATTGACTAATGGCCTCTTATGCAGGGGTGAAATTTCAAAGTTGGTCCAATCTTGTTAACAACCATACCAATGTATTGCTCTCCTCATAAGAATTCAAAAAGGTATATAGTTTGACCAGTCTCCGACATATAGTTCTTGAGTTATAGGCAAAAAGGTCAAATTTTGGGGCCCACGGGCGTTTACAATTGAAATATGTTCCAAATTTAATCCAACTGGCCACATAATGTTCCTTTGGCAAAAATAAATCAAAATGATAAAAGTTGCATTGTTTTGGATGTTTTGTTACATAGGTAACATCACAAAATAGGCCAAGGTCAACACATCTCAATGAAATTTGATCTTCTTTGCCATGTTACCAAGGTAACAAACCACCTGAGATATGGCAAACTATTATTTTTATTAAATGCTTTTGCATGCGGAACAATATCAGACCTTTTCCCGTATAGCTCAAGAAATGTACATTGGAGATACGTCAAACTACACATTTTCTGAATCCTTATGATGAGAGGAAAACAATGGTATGGCTTTTAGCAAAATTTGACCAAATTTGAAATTTCACCCTTGCATAAGCGGCCATTTTGGATTTATGTAAATTAGACACTGTTTCACGACTTGGATTTTTGGAGACTTTTGATATGTTTTTGTGTTGAGAGATGGACGCATGAAAAAATGGATTCTGTTGCAATTAGTGGTGGGTGATTTTTTATTTTGTTGGCCTACACTCTAAAGTTTGTAACGGATAATGTGGTTGTGAACAAATGGTTGAACCGTTTGTTGCACTGTTTTGATGCTACGTACTTTGAATAAACCTGTGTACATACATTCTTGAAGAGGTTCATTAGGTTTGTAGAAACTCATAATATACATTTCATCTTGTCAAAACCAAAAGGTATTTACTGACCTGACAATTTCGACCATCTTGGACGATGATCATCTTCAGAGTGATGTTTTTCTCTCCACCTTCTGTTTACCAACAGAGGGCGCACCAGCGCCCAGAAGTGGGTCGTATACGTGGCTAAGATAATGGGCCCCCTCGTCTCTGTTCACTGTGTTCGGTGCTCTCTTCCTTATCCAGATGGCTTCTCTTATACGGCGGGCTCCCGAATTACATTCCTTTTCAAGTACTTGAGCATCTTTCCAGTTAATCACATGATTTTGTTGAACGGCATGGTCCGCGATGGCAGATTTGGACTGTTCGCTAGCCGACTGTTTTCTTGTTTGACAAGTAAATGTTCCTTTACTATGGGCTACTTTCTCAGTTTCTTATTTATGCTCTTTCAATCTTGTTTCAAAACGCCGCCCAGTTTCACCTACATAAGTATTATCACAATTTGCACAAGGAATTTCATATATGCAGTCCGTGGTACTCATGGGGTCTCTTTTGTCCTTTGGATGCACCAACATTTTTCTTAAAGTGGTGTGTGGACGTACTGCAGTGGCTATGCCGTGTTTTCTGAAAATGCGAGTGGCTGTTTCTGTCATTTTTTCAACAAAAGGTATGTTCACAAGTCCTTTGCTTCTTTCCGTGGAATTTTGTTCTTACTTTGCTTTTTAGCCTGTTTACATTCCATCTTGCGCTTGGCAAGGTTAAAAGTCCACTCGGGATAGCCACATTGCTTGAGTGCGTGCTTGATTTTTCCTTCTTCTTGTTCTTTGTCCTCTATTTCTTATACAACACTGTTCATCCTGTCCAAAAGTGTGCGGACCACGCCCAGTTTATGATGAACGGGGTGATGAGAAGCAAAATTTAAATACTGGTCTGTATGTGTGGCTTTCCTGTAGATCAGTAGCTTAACAGAACCATCAGGTTTGCGCACAATCAACGTGTCTAAAAACGGTATGGATCTTTCTTGCTCTTTCTCGTATGTGAATTTGATACTGTCCGTGGGGTCCGTTTGATTGAGGTGTGTGGTGAGATTTTCAACTTGATCTTCCTTTACAATTTCTAAAATATCATCCCTGTAACGTTTCCAGAGGCGCGGCTTACAGTCTAAAGGCGCTGTGGCTATCGCTTGCTGCTCCAGAAATTTCAAATACAAGTTCGCGACAACTGGGGAAACCGGGCTACCCATAGCCGCACCAAACCGCTGCTTGTATATTTTTCCACGAAACAGAAAATATGTGGTGGTAAGTACAAACTTCAGAAGATCAATAATGTCATCCACCGCGAGTAGAGTCCGTTTGTGCAGAGTCTTATCCTGTTGTAATCTAGCTTTGATGACATTAAGCGATTCGTCGATAGGCGTATTGGTAAAAAGTGAGACGACGTCATGCGAGTTAAAAATTTCTCCTTCCTCTATCATGACTTCTGCAAAACTTTCCGCTAAATCCTTTGAATTGGTGACATGATGTTCAGTTCCTCCCACCAAAGGCGACAGAATGTCCGCTAAGGCTCTCGATGTTTGATAGCCTATGGTCCCTGTATAGTCTACTATCGGTCTCACTTTATTACCGGGTTTGTGTATTTTTGGCGTGCCATAGATACGCGGTATATTCTCCGCCGTAGGAAACAGAAGATCATACCGATATTTTTCAATCTTCTTTTCTTTTTTCAACTTAGTAAGTATGGCTACCAGTTCTTTTTTGTAGCGTTGAGTGGGATCAGAAGGCAACAGTTCGTATGTGCGCTCATCCGATAACATTGAATGAATTCTGTCCTCATATTCAGCTGTATCCATAAGCACCGTAGCCTTGCCTTTGTCTGCTGGCAGTACAAGTATGGATTCTTCCTTCTTAAGATCTTGAATTGCACGCCTTTCCTCTGCGGAAATGTTCGATTTCGGGGGGCGAGCATTGCGTAAAACACCAGCAATTTCGGATCTGAGAACCGTGGCTTCATTGTTGGAAAGCTTATGACACGCTTGTTCAGTCGCTACAATGTATTCCTCGTATGGGATCTTGTTCGGCGCCGGCGAGAAATTCAATCCTTTCGCCAATACACTTTCCTGTGGTTTGGTAAGCTTATGCTTCGATAAATTAATAACCCATTTCTTGAGCTGTTCGCCGTTTAATTCAACATTGTCTGGTGTATTTCGCCGTCCTTTCGAAGTCGTAGTAAGTTGTAATTTTTCCAACTTTTGTTGATGCCGCCATTTTGGTTTTGCAAAACTCAGTTTCTGTTTTGCGAGTCACATGATCGGTCACCTGACCAAACAATGTTTCCGGAAACCGGGAATTTAATTCGGTCTCAAATTTCGTTTTCTGATCTTTTCTGATCTGTTAATTTGATTGGTGGTGAGAAAGTAGCCCATAGTAAAGGAGCATTTACTCGTCAAACAAGAAAACAGTCGGCTAGCGAACAGTCCAAATCTGCCATCGCGGACCATGCCGTTCAACAAAATCATGTGATTAACTGGAAAGATGCTCAAGTACTTGAAAAGGAATGTAATTCGGGAGCCCGCCGTATAAGAGAAGCCATAATAAGGAAGAGAACACCGAACACAATGAACAAAGACGAGGGGCCCATTATCTTAGCCACGTATACGACCCCCTTCTGGGCGCTGGTGCGCCCTCTGTTGGTAAACAGAAGGTGGAGAGAAAAACATCACTCTGAAGATGATCATCGTCCAAGATGGTCGAAACTGTCAGGTCAGTAAATAACTTTTGGTTTTGACAAGATGAAATGTATATTATATACTGTGTACATACAGTGCCTATATGACAATATAAATTCAATAAAACAGCCATATGTGTCAATTGTCTTTTGAAAAAGGGCTCGTAATTGGTAAAAGTATTTTTTTGACTATTTATATTTCACTAACACATATTGTCCCGAAAATACAAACGCATACTTTCGGGACAACTATGTGTTAGTGCATTTATACATAGTTGTCCCGGAAATACACGGTGTAATTTGTATAAAGAGCAACGAAATTGTCTTCTAACAATTACGAGCCCTTTACCAAAAGCCCTTATATCATATAAGCACTGCAGGTACACAGGTTTTTCAAAGTACGTAGCATCAAGAGAGTGCAAAAAACAGTTCAACCAATTGTTCACAACTACATTAACCGTTGCAAAATTTAGAGTGTATATGCTTATCTTTTATTTCGTATCTGTTATCATACCTATATTAGCTTGTATCCACCGTGTTGTATACACAGAAGCAGGAGGAAAGACCTGTAAGTAAAAATCATTTGCGGCCCAGGCACCATTACCACCCAGTCTTGCGTGCTCGGCTTCGAAAAGTACAATTGCCGCCGATGCTTTAATATCGCCATCTCTTATATCACCACTTTTCATGCCCAGGTGGTCAGAGCAAACTAGAAGAAATAGAACGCAAAATGTCACAAAAAGACTATTGTAAGAAGATAATGGCAATAGTCAAATTTAACATTTGGGTTTTACCTTAATGTAATAATCACGAAAAAACTACATTGAATATTCCGCCTGCCCTAATTGCTACGGCTCCATAATAATAAATAATAAATAAATAATACACAGATTTAAAGAGCGCTTTTTCAATGGAAGAAACAAAGCGTTATGGAAAAGGAAAAATGCAAGAGGGAGGAACCATTAGGTGAATAGGTGAGTTTTTAGGTTCTTTTTGAAGGTTTGGACATTGGGAGAGTCACGAATGTGGGAAGACAAGCCATTCCATAGAACAGGGGCAATAATGGAAAATGCTCTGCCACCAGCCAACTTGTGGGATCTTGGAATCTTGGAATGGAAAGGCAAGTGGCAGCAGTAGAGCGCAAAGAGTACCCAGACTGACGGGTGTGAAGGATGGAGGACAGGTATTCAGGTGTAGATGAAGCAAGAACCTTATTGATTATGTGATTGCGTTCATAAAGTAGAACCAACATTGCTGAGTATTCATTTAGTTCTCGTGTTCCGATACAGTACAGTATATTGATTGAGGTGAACTTAAAACATAGCAACTCGATCATTTTAAAGAACCTTTGACTTATCTTTATCACTATGTTATGTACGTAACTGTTTTCCCACAGTACCAATGGAAGTTTTATTAGGGAGTAACGCCAGATGCATTGTGTGCTTTCCCTGTTCTGCACACCATCTTCCGCATGCTCAGAGTAAATCAGAACAACATGTTCCCCACCATATTACCACAAGATATTCAAATTTTCAATGGCACTCAAGACAGCAAATGCCTGGCATTCATCTAAATTTACATTGGCGGTAGCTAAGCGATACATGGGTAAAAAATATGATGTTTCAGATTCCTTAGGGCTCCAGCTTATTTGATTACACAAACAAGCTCCACTTTTAATGACGTAACTATAAAGATAATCATAGGTGGCAGCTCTGCAGAAATGTGGGCATTTTAAAGTTTTTTTTGTGTGTGTAAATTCGCCCTTACACCGTAATGTTGACATGTTTCTAACAATACGGATGCTTCAAATCTTATGCAACTTTCAAATATGGAATCTTCGACATCAAAAACACAAACAAAAACCAATCAATATCAAATGGCAGAGAACGATAATGTTTGATGCAAAATGACAATTTTCAGACACCACAGACTCAGGCATGACCATCGTCAATTTTCAGCCTTTACAAATATTATCATCATAATAATTAATTTACCGGTACAGCTGAATCCATCCCCTCTGAATCCACCATTACAGGTACAATCAAAACTTCCAGGGGTGTTGCGACAAGCTGCGTCAGGGTCACATGGACTAGTCAAGCACTCATCAATGTCTAAAAGAGAATAAGAACCAATATTAATCAATCTGTATGAGGTACTGCAAACAACATCATCAGAGGCTCGCACCCAGATGTGGAAAGAAAGGCCTTCATCTGAAGCAGCCACCACTGAGATGGGGATTCAACCCACAGAATCACTACCTCCAGGAGCAAATGAAGTCTGGGCAAACTGGAGATGCCTTAACCGCCTCCGAACCGGTGTTGGGCGTTGCAAGGATACCCTTCACAAATGGGGATACATCAGTGGCCCGACCATGTGTGATTGTGGACAAGAGCCACAGACGATGCAGCATCTGCTGGAATGCCCGCTTTTGGAAGATCCTGTGACGACAGACGATCTGGCGCAATTTTCTCAACGGGCACAAAAGTGTGTTTCTCAGTGGATAAGTACAGTTTGATGTAAGGACACGAAAGAAGAAGAAGAAGGTAAAGACCAAAGAACCTTTTTGCAAGTCCACCCTTCACCTGGCTCCGGGTAGGGAATGCACTACCCATAGATATTAAGTGGCTATCAAGGTTATAGACGAATCCAACGAGCCAAGTCATGGTCAGGATTTGGTCGGCCATATTTGGTTCCCCGCATGCACCAAACAGGTGTTGTGAGTGCCCAATTGGGTGGATTAAACTCGCTTAAAAGTCGATGTTAGATTCTTTTGTGTTGTAAACTGTCATCAATATTTTGTCTGCGTTTAACACCGGTGATAGAATGCAGTTTAAAATGCCTTTCAAGGCCGCATCATTTCACATTTTAGGTGAGATAACTGGATCCCCGTCGCGGATATGGCTGCCATTGAGGAGTAGGAATGCGTGAAATTGGACTATAGTCCCAAATGGCACAGAACGTCTATATTTAATAAATTTGGAAAAGTAAATAACATGCCCGGATGAAATGAAAAGGACGAACTTGGTCGTTTTTTGCCTATACGCACGTGTTGACGACACAGCTGCGGCAAGTCATCTAAAGTTCTTGAAGTTATTTTTATCTTATCAATAGTCGCTCTTTTCACGGCTACAATTTGAACCTAAAAACTCTTTTCATCAAATTTACCAGTACAGTTTAATCCATCCCCACTGAATCCTGCATTACAGGTACATCCGAAACTGTCATGGTTGTTGCTGCAAACTGCGTTACGGTCACAGGGACTACTCAGGCACTCATCAATGTCTAGATAGAGGAACAAAATCGAAATTAAGTAGAGAAGTATGAAGTAGAAAACACTCTGAGTCATTGTTCTTATGTGTTCATCAAACAAAGTATATATCTGCTAATCCAACATTCACATGGCTCAGAGTACAGGACGGGAAGGGGAGACACCTTATAACATTTTCAATTGAGTTCAAGCTTGTGCAATTAATTGTCAAGTATTTTTAATATTTCTCAATTAATATCAAAAACATATCAGAAACAATGATGAAAAGTACAAACGACACCTGTCGCGAGTCGTTTCCGGGTTGACGAAGAAGCAGCGACAGACAAGCAAAAGTCCTTTATCGATTATTTATTAGCCATGCTTTACTGATACATTTTCAACCTATTGCAGCTACTCTGTTTTAAACACAACGATTTGGAAGTGATTTCTAAATCAAAAACCTCTTTTTATGCTCCTATTTTCTGTTAGCCGATAAGGATCGAACTGAATACCTATGTATTTAAAAATATCTAAAGTATCCAGCTGATTCATTAGTCGATAGAGAATCGGACCATTAAACCAAAGATCCCAGGTTCGAATCTTGGATGATCAGTGGAATTGGTTTCATTGTCAATCATTTATGCTGTGAGGTGATAAGTTAAAATCCAATGATATTATATAAACATTATTATTACAAAATTTACCGCTGCAGTTAAATCCACCTCCACTGAATCCAACATTACAGGTACAATAGAAACTGCCAAGGGTGTTGGTACAAGTTGCATTAGGATCACACGGATAGGTGAGACACTCATCGGCTAGAAAGAGGATACGAATCAATATTAAAGCCATATTATATAACATTTTCAAACAAAATAGATTAGCATTTCTTTGCCATAAAATGTTAGCTTTTACTGTCAGATATATCCCTTTTATTTTTGAGCCGAACAACTACGGCAAAGCAAAGAAAATTGGAATTTACTACCAGCGCACATGTCGCCAATACGTACCACTCCTTCGGTCATGTTGTGGTACGACCCTCTGTTATGTATATCACCGTCCCGCACGTCGTGTACGTACTGTGAGAGCACATTGGCCTAACGGAACGGGCACTGACTCATAACCGGAAGGTTGCGGGTTCGAGCCCCGGCGACGCCACCGTGTTGTGCCCTTGAGTGAGGCACTTTATCTCGATTACTCCTCTCCACCCAGGTGTTTAAATGGGTACCGGCATTCTTAAATGCTGGGAAGGTAACAGACTCGCTGTAGAGGAGGTGTAGCGATCCCCCTATAGCAATATTACATGGAGGAGTCTGGCCCAATCGCCAATGAAAGAGAGATGGGCACTCCGATCACTGTCTATACAGGATCGTCTCCTTTACCTTTACCTTTGCCTTATACTTGTATAAAATAATTTTAAGGATGTAACACTAACACTATACTACATAACTGTCTTTCCTCTTAATTGATTTTAAGTGTAAAACGTAGACTGATATTAAAATGTTACACATTAAATGTGCGGTACTTTTGTATCGAACATTTTGTCCTTCAACAGAAAATACAACCATTTATGAAATTTGATACTAAAAAAAGGTACATTAAAAATTGATATTTTTGATATCTAACAATCATCGAAATAAACTTTATAAATCTGATGATATGTACTTAAGATTACCATATGGGTTTTGCAAGAAAGAATGAAAGAAAAGAAAGAAGAAAGGAAAAAGGGGAAAGAAAAGGAGAAAAAAGGAGAAAAGTGGTGAAGAAAATGAGAAAAAGAGGAAAAAATAAATTCAACCACATTTTGTTATAGTTCAGCGCTCTAACCGCTCGGCCACGCATCAACTTACACAATTGCTTGATCTCAAAGCGGCTATATAATTATAATTTGATGCAATAAGGTGATTACAATCGTGTCCGCACAATAGCTCTTAGAATAAATAAGCATATCGGCTCTCATATTTCAGAAATAATGTAAGTAGTGAGATGTCTAAATTAACGTTCCGTAATCAATGGACGGCTTTTCCTCCCAGCTACATACACGAAGAAGAACAAAAAAGAGCTTCTTACCACAATATTTAGTGCGGTTCATAAGTTCATCAAGTATATCCTTCTCCCAATTGTGTCTCATAATTAATAAACTTGGGTCATCGACAAACCACAGGTCTCTGCCTGGACAAGGTTTGGCATGTTTAGGTGCTACCACACGTTGGCAAGAACATACTTCCTTGTATAGAAGAGACCATCTCAAGGCACCGCCTCTAGAAGGGTCTGGTCTTTCCTGAAGAATACAAAGGTGACTCTGCACCCTAGCTAGATGAGCTGTTAAGGACAACATTAATATTAATCATATTAACATTTGAAAAAGGTGGGATCTTGATTTCGTCATATTCAGCATTCGTCATTGAAACTGTTTACCATCACAAAATCCAAATTGTTTTCCAAGAATTTCTTTGAGAATTTCGTTGTCTATTGGAAACAGTCAGCACTAATCCCAGACGTCTTGTAAGGGTTTAGGATTTCATTTAACTATTACATCAAATTACAACTTCTCATAGGATCCAGAAGATTTTAAATATGGAATGGCTGAGCAATGACACTTGGCCCATGTTATTGGAAGGGACGATATGGCACATGGCCCATGACCATCAAAACTATTTGAGGCCGCCCCCGATTCCGGCCTCACTAATTCTAATATTCTGTACTTTTCTAATGTGGTTTACTGTTTATTTCATTAGATTATCTAAGTAGGCCTAAAATGTCTCAGAAACCATCGTACGCCATGCGGGCCTATATGAAATCAGACTTACACGTAGGACGGGCTTTATATCCATTTTAGAAAGATGAAAGGGTCCAATATGCAATAGAAAATAAATCACGCGTAGCACATTGTTTTTGCTCAATAAAACAACAAAACAACAACCAAAAACAGCGAAAAGCCGCATAGCTTTATAGTCGTTGAGAATTGCTTAGAAATGTTTTCATTTTGTTATTATACATTATAATTTCGTTTGTTAATTTTGCTTTAGTAATTCTACCTGAGCAGGCCTTACTGCAAATAAATAAAGTATTCTATTTAGTTGACGTTCATAAGTGTTTTATAGTGTGCATATGCTCCGCAAAATTATGTTTGCTTCCAACTAAATGCTAACATTTTTACACACGAAAAAAACAACAACGATGTATACTGACCTGTAATGGTGATAATTAAAACAAAAGAAACATCAAATTCCATCCTTATTATTCATAAAATTTGTCCAACTTCTTTAAAATCCAAAAAAAAAAAAAAACCCAGATCGTTCTTTGGTATCAAGTAACTGTGTGATCAACTGACAACGAATGCTAATTAATGTGGTACACTCGGAATTAATGAAAATAAAGCTGTAATTGTGAGTGTCACAGTCAGATTGTCACATTATTAAACTTTTGCAAGTGGCACCAGGATTCTAAATAATGTAGTAGCAATATACTTGATATAGGCCTAATGCAAGAAATTTTAATTAAAATTACCTCAAAAGTAGGCTACGTGCTTCGTGTTCTAGTAGTATTTTCCGAATCTTTTATGTGTACTTTAATACAGTGTATCACAAATAAGAAACAAGTCACTGTCTAGAATGTTTCGTTGACTCGAAAATATCACAATATGGTTGTATGTGGTTGACTTTTTTGCCGAATTTCCGCAGTAATTAAGTGTTTTAGATATTATAAACTATTCCTTTTCTGACATATTTTACATAACAATCAACATGATGCGCAGTTTCGTTAAAATCGGAGCACTGTTTCTATTTTGGATGCAAGTAGACCCTAAAATTTTTGAGTTTTGACCTTTTTGCTTTATAACCATGATAACTTGGAAACTTGGAGTAGGTCAAACTATACGTTTTCTAATTAGGGTGAGTGGCATGCTTTGATATTGTTTTTAACCAAGTTTGACCACTGTATTTTTTAAAGTCAACATGGAGGACTTTCAACATATTTTTATGAAAGTACACATAATAGATTCGGAATCAATATCCATGGGTTAAAAAAACACCTCCCAAACCTCTTGTGGATATCCGTGTAGAGCAAAATCATGTTTTAAAGGGCAGGTCTATAGCAAAAACAACATCATATCATTGGCAAGCTAATATTATGAGGACAGTGAAAATGACTCCTTTTTTGAGAAAATAAGACGTTTAAAACGAGACAGATTTGGCCTAGAAAACCGGTGACGTCATGAAATGAGATGTGCCCGCCTTGAGAAAAGGGACTATAAACGCGCTCAATGGACAGAACGTATACTGTTGCGGTTCACAGAAAAAAATTCCAAATTAAGTATTACAAATTTCATGGTTTTTAAACACATGGATAAAATCAGCCGCTTGTTTTTTATATATTAGACAATTGTGATATTACAATTCATATGTACATCAATATCATGAGAAATATTAGGCCTAAAAATAAATACATAATTTGAGCTTAGAATTTCATCTGAGACTAGCCTATAAACCGTGTTAGTCCACAAACTCATGTGTCTGATTTCCCTGTATATTGCAATGCTATAGTTTCAGTTGGATGAAATATTACAAAGCAAACGCATATTAACAATTACTGTGTGGACTTTGTTCCCGAAAGAGAACAATAGCGTGCATATTGTTATGCAGCATTGTTATGGTAAGTGATAGTACAACTCATTACTGCTAATGTCAAACTTGTCAAAGTGATTGTGATTGTATGATGAGATCACAATAAAGTGTCCGCTTCATTTACCTACGTCATCAGTCAAACGGGGGGAGAACACGTACGAGGCTGAACTTTACCCACACAATTTCTCCTTTTTCAGGAGAAATACGCACAAAAAATTGCAACAAGTGTCAACTTGTAATGTAATAATTATTCTCTTCGAATAGAGATAAACTTGTTTTTGCTATAGACCTGCCCTTTAAAGGCCTTTTAGTATTCAGGCTCCCCAACTAATAGCTGGATGAAGACACAACAACAAAAGTACAAAAACCTCTGTAGAGCCTGCATGAGTCATGGCCGATCTTACTTAGATGCTCTCCCGCCTGTGTCGGAAGAGGAAATTTGTAAAATCATCAGTGCTTCACCACCAGTGACTCTGACCCTATTCCTATTTGGTTTTTAAAGAATTATCTTCAGCTGCTTGCTCCACTTTTTACACGCATTGTTAATCTTTCATTCGAATCAGCTGTTTTTTCACCTTGTTTCAAAACTGCTCTCGTCACATCGCTTCTTAAAAGCCATCGCTTGACTCTGAAATCTTGAAAAATTACCGATCGGTATCAAACTTGGCTTTCATCTCAAAAATAAATTAAAGTTGTTTCATCTCGTATAGTTGATCATCTTGCTTCGAACAACCTATAGAAAACATCATGGAACTGAAACCGCATTACTTCGTGTTCAAAATGACATGTATTATGTAATTTGGATAAAAAAAAACGTCGTGTGTTTTTGGTATTACTTGCTCTATCTGCTGCCTTCAACATCATAAACCACGGTGTCCTTCTGTCGCGTCTCTCCTTTTTTGGTATTAGATAATTAGATCAGAAATCTCAATTCCGTGACCACTCTCTGGCTAGTAAGGTTTGATGATTGATTCGACTTCTATGGACCATTTAGAAAAACAATAGCCTCCATGTCCCTCGCGAAAATCCCTGCATTTTTCGCTAGAGGCCAAAATCCAAAATGGCCGCCGCCACCATTTTGAAAACTTAAGTTTTGAACCACAGCACAAAGACACTTTTTCGGGTATGTCGAGCACAAGGATCCCGATTCTGACATTAGTTTGAAATTACGACATCATTTTCACCCAGAAATCCAAGATGGTGGCCGGCACCATCTTGAAAAATTTAGTTTTGAACCAGAGGACCTAAAATCGTGTACAAAGACACTTTTTTGGATAAGTCGACCCCAAGGATTTCAAATCTGACATTACTCTGACATTACGACCTCATTTTTACCCAGAAATCCAAGATGGCGGCCGCAGGCGCCATCTTGAAAAAAAAAGAAGTTTTGAACCAGAGTACCTAAAATCGTGTACAAAGACACCATCTTGGATTTCTGGGTAAAAATGAAGTCGTAATATGTCAAATTAATGTCAGATTTGAAATTCTTGTGGTCGACTAATCCAAAAAAGTGTCTTTGTACATGATTTTGGGTCCTCTGGTTCAAAACTAAATTTTTCAAGATGGTGAAAATGATGCCGTGTGATGTCAAACTAATGTCAGAATCGGAATCCTTGTGCTCGACATACCCGAAAAAGTGTCTTTGTGCATGATTATAGGTATTCTGGTCGAAGTCGAATCAATCATAAAACCTTACTAGCCAGAGAGTGGTCACGGAATTGAGGTTTTTGACTTAACTATGGCATACATGAATTTATGCATTGCAAGGCGTGGGATAAAAACGAATACAGCTTAATTAACACAATGTTTTCTTACCATATAGCTAGCTCTGAATGAAACAGAATAACATAGCTCTGAATGGCTGAATTATTAAATAGATTTGAAAGAGAAGAGTAATTAAAAGTCAAGGTTATAGATATTTAGTTCTAGTTTTTTAATTAAACTAATAATCTGTGTACGTATAACATAAATACGTCCATGGTAAATGTTACCGGTCTCAGTTGAGAAGGCATCTTGCATTTGGTGTTCATTAGATCTTTTTATTTTTATCTAATTGTGGCATTCTGAAATTTGGCGTCTGACGTCACCGTCCATTTAACTCTGTACGGCATGTGGTTGGTTAGTAGCCCGTAACGAAGGAGATATTAGAAAGATCGCGATTTTCCATAAGCGGTACGACCGTATGGGCGTTCAAACGTACGTATGTATCGCACGAGGTTGTATATTCTCAACCAACTTTTTTTGCATACTGCGTTCGCCCCTGTTGCAACCAAAATTTGGTTTAATTGAACAGCTCTTTTTAGAGCTACCAAAAACGTTACATTAGCAGGTAGGCGAGGTCTGTTTGTTCTCTGTTGACAAAGGGCAGTCTGCAGTAAACGTCTCTTTTCAGAGCCATTAATAGACAAGGCCGACCTACATATCTTATTCTTATGTAACGTTATCCTTTGTCAGAGCTTCTCCTGACGAAAGTTTGACAGTTCCAAATATATATTTTCCCGGTACATATATTTTGACGTCACGAAAAGTATTAGAGTCTGTAGCTACCCTAATTCGCCGAGCATAGCAAGCTGATCGAACTTGATAAAAGCGGTTTTGCACTGACATTAATCGGTAACGTCAACTCCTACCGTCATAATGAGACCGTTTACAGTTATCCATGGTTCGCCACTATGAGGAAACAAAAATGATATATATATGATTTGCACGTCTGATTTCAATAACATTTTAACTTTTCTTCATAATAAATTTACACAGCATTAAATGTTGTATTTTCCTTTAACAAAACAAAACTTGATGTAGTATTTGATATACATGTATAGGCCTATGGGTGCTTATCATAGGGTTCTGTAGGTATAGAAAACAGCATACAGTTTTGTAGCGATATCTCAAAATCAATTCTCATGATAGTGCACTTATTTTTTGCTTGAGTCGATTAAGGTTCAACACACATGAATTATTGTCAAATCATTTAGTTGTTTTGATCTAAATAGAGACAGGAAGCAGTGACCTACTTGATGATTTTAATTATTATAAACTGAGCTCAAAATGAAACTTATAATTTTTCACAAGCTCATATCTTAAAATCCTGTCCATCAAAATGAACCAAAACTACGCACCGGTTTACTACAATACTCTACTCTAAACACATGTCAGTAACCAAGCAGTTATCCAACTGACACAGCAGTAAAATGCACTGACATGGAATAGCTTCCTGGACCACATTCACAGCCCAATAATTGGCACCCAGCACAAGAAACCTGTGAGAATGATTGCAAGATAATTGCAATGGTGATAATTCCCGAAGAGTAATTGGAATAGTAAGGAACAAGACCAGTTTCTTGAAGAAAGTGTGTGAAACGCAGCACCGTTTAATCATCTATGCAAGGATCGTGTATGCATTCTTACAGATTGCTTGTGCTGGTGCCATATATTGGGCTGTGAAAGTGGTCCATCAAGCTGTTCCGTGTTAGTTCATTTTGAGGTTGCGTCAGTTGGACAACTGCTTGGTTACTGACATGTGTTTTGAGTGGATTATTGAAGTAATCATGTGTGTAATTTCGGTTCATTTTGATGGACAGGATTTTAAGATATGACCATGTGATTCACAAGTTGTGAAAAAGTATAAGTTTCTTTTTGAGCTCAGTTTATTTATTACAGATATTGGTGTATGGGAGAAGAGCGAATTGGATGCATGTATAACTGAAAAGCTGTGAAACCCACGAGGCATTACACTCAATTCAAATGGGGATGTAGCAGTGGCAAGCAGTCGATCACGGGTTAACATATTTTTGCTAATGGGGACTACAGATTTAGTCTCAATACAGCAGAAGGTCTATCCTCTGGTCATATTTCAGTTCCACGAGGTGTTGTATACACCCGAGGCACATATTTTGTGCCAGACCAAACACCCGATGTCAAGTGCTACAATGTAACAACTGGTAAATATGGTGGTAAGTGGTCATCTGTAGAACCAGGAGATAGCGAGTGTAACAAATATGCAAGGCTAGAGTGGCTCTGTTTAGATGCTTTTGGGTAATATACTGGTAGGAGAAACAGGTGTCAATTATATAAGCAAACACAACAGTTTTAATGTACATGTAGAACTGCATTATTTAGCCATCACATCGAGCAATAATATTGTCATCTCTGGAAGTCCAAAGGTACAAATAGTCAATTAACAGGGTACAGGTTTACATAGTGTTCAATATCCTGGATTGAAAGTCCCTTGTGGTGTCTGTTGCCACAGTGACTTAATTTTTGTTAGCGATTGTAAACAACCAAAAATCTACTGCTTAGGTTTGTCTGGGACAATGCTTTGGTTTGGTAAAATGGTAATGTGAAGAAGATATTTGCAACCACAAAAAACAATAAGGTGGTAATGTATGAAAGGAAGAAGTGAAATACAATACCATCCACTTCTCTATATCGGGTGATAAGCGGATTTTGGATGTATCAGTAAAATGGTCCTATATCTAGGAAGATTGAGCTAACATGATATTGAACGTGTGTGTCTTGAATTGTTTAACATGATTAAATCCGCACCACTGCAAACTACTTTGGTCATGTAGCAAGAGGCAGTGCAGGAAATCTTGCTAGAACCCTGTTGCAAGGAAAAACACAAGGTAACCGAGGCAGAGGACGTCCACGTACATCATGGGAATCAAAGATCAAATCCTGGACGGGAATGACCACATACACTGCGACCCAAGCCGCACAAGACAGATGCAAATGGAGGCTCATCACAAGACTGGCGGCAACCCACCCCCATGATGAGTGAGTGAGTGAGAACTACTGTGATAGGCTTTCTACTCTTACCTGCCTCAAAAATTGCTACTCATTTCTTTGGGTTTAAAACAAAACAAAAAAACGAATGTTTAGTGGTAGCTTCTTATGTGACTCACATTGTGCGTTTAATTGTCGGCTTTGAATTTCACATTGCAATGTTTCATTTACAACTATGGATTGGACGACACAGTTTAATATAACTCGTCACTCGCATATCAATCGTACGTAACTGACGAAATAAGTTTCCAAGACAATTGCGATTGAAATTATTTTTTATTACTTAGTGCCTCAAAAATCGAAGCAGAAACACCCTTAAAAATCAAAATCACTAAAATTCGCAGTTTTAACCAGTTAATAGCAAATAGGGCTTAGTGCTATAATAGTGCTACTGATTGATGTAAACAGGTGTGAGATTAGTATTGCAAATATAATTATATGACCAGTGACCAACGGGTCTTTGTGCTTTGATTTTTAAGGCACTGTCCATGTAGTGCGAAATACACTTTTGTCACACATGCGATCGCAGTAGATAGAAATGTACGGCGAGCGACGAAATATTAATGAAGGTAGGGAAGGATTTAAAAAATCAAAATATAGATAGAGATGTACGGCGAACGACGAAATAATGAAGGTAGGGAAGGACTTTAAAAATCGAAATAAATAATTCAACACCACGTTTACGAGGGAAAACCGATTGTCCTTCAGGATTCACCCAGCGAGGATAGAGATAAAGACATAAAATTACTTTGCACTGCAAAATGACGTCCAGCAACTCCTTAATATTAGAGACCTTGCGAAATGAAGTTAGAAACCACAAACTTTAACGTCTATAGTATTATAGAGGATTATGTATTCAAAACCACTCTGCCATTAAAGCCGCTTGAAGTTAAAGTTAACGCGAGAATCTATAGTGTGCCGTAAATTATGATGAAAATACGTCACAATTAAGAACAATAGTTTGGATATTTCCTCATAGACTACATAATTACCACTTATGTATTATCTAGTTAATAGACCAATTATTGGAAATCTAATTTGGTTTGGGTAAAAAACATGCCACATGTTGCTGAAAATTACTGATCAAAATATTTTTCGTTCCAAATGTCACACTTGGTATATACTTTTGTGTGTGCTCATGACGTACACCAAATCAGCTTGCGGAACCAAGTTTTGGCTTCGACTTCAACGCCAAGGGGATTAAGTTCCCGTAAAATGGCCTGATTTTACGTGACCCAGCAGTGTACTGAACTTCTGCGAATTGCAGCTACTGTGAATATTTTTTTGCAACGTTGCGTCTCTTATAATTACACCTCTATATAACCAAATATGCTTGTACTGTTCAGGTATTTTATTTAATTATTTATTTTATTCATTTAGGCCTACATTATGTACCCCAATTCAGCAGAAAGCTGGTCTAACATGTGCCACGCTATACGCTGACACTCTTTAAACACACTCATCAAACATAAGTTATACATTGGGGCATATAGGCCTATGGATATTATATGTCAACCAAATTATTCATTATTAAAAGAGGAGGCCTATTTGTTACAAAAAAATAAGAATGTCAGAAAAGGAGCATGCAGAAATATGTTGGTTGAAATTCAAAATTCTGGGAGTTTTTAAACAACAAAATGAGGATCATTCGGGGAGATATATTTAATTCGATCAGAATGCAAAGAGGAGTCCTTGCCCTCCTAAAAGAAAACTCCTGGCAACGCCACTGGGGAGTGGGAAAGTGAGGATAGATGAATAGATGGAGGGAGGGGAGGATATGGAGAGGTGGTGGTGGTGGGGGGTTTAGCTAGGGAGAGCAAACAGATAAAATGGGCTTGTGTCCTGATGGAAATATAAAATTGACAAAGCTAACGTTTACTGGAATAATAATTGCTTTTATTATAATAATTCGGGACAATAATATAGGCATGTCACAATTGAAACATGTTTAGAAGTATAATATTAGCGTATAGCTCATAACATAGGCTTAATGCCCATTGCATTGGTCATCGCCTAGAGATGTAATCCATGTTTATTCAGACTAAGCGCCTATTGTATTGAAGTGTTACCAACAAAGCACTTCGGAAAACAAAAGGGAGACATTTGTTGCAGTCGCTTTTATATACCCTTCTTTTGATCACCCATTGATACACTTCCCCTAGTTTAAACAACAACACGCTGTTGGTACAGAAACCAATCTGACGTTCGCGTTGAAGTGAATTTGAGCAAGAAATCAAATCGATATTTTTGAAGTTGCCGTTAAAGTTCCAGTAAAGTTTCATACTTCATTCCGCAAAGTCTCTATTTATTGTGACGCACCCATATATGAAGTCCTCCATCTACTCTTACTCGTATGCTATCCACATGAGAATGTGCAGTGGCGGCATGATCATTAAAATATAAGGGGTGTCTCTATCTGTCCCCTGTCCCGCTTTCTTTGCCTATGAGAATGTGACGGGAAATCATGGGCAAGTACTAAACACAGTTACCTTGCTGTAAGAATTGTGCCGATATATTTGGCTTTATTGGATCATACTTTGCGTTTATTTCCTCAAAAAGGTCACAATGATCAATCATTCTTTGAATCGATCATTAATTATTCATTAATATATTGTATTATTCATATTATTATGTTAAATGAATGACATGCTGTTTTGCTATTTTTAACATATATTGATGAGGACGCCCTCAATATTTTTCAAAATTGTGTTTTTTACACAATTGTAATATACTATTGTAAATTAACATTTACCCTGCAAAAAATCAAGAATTTTATAGATGATGTAATTTTGACAAAGTCGATTACATTACAATTCGTGTCTTTGGAGCCACTGAACCAAATTGAGTATTGGTGCATAGTCATATGTGTAGTCATAGCGCCATCTTTACAACATTTTTTTAATAAACACCATAAAGTGTTAAACAAAATAGTTGAAATAATTGAACAAATTACATATTATTTGTTAAATACATTAAAATACTTTAAATGTGACTAATTATCATGTATACATGTTATTATTACATTATTATAATATATGATGTAATGTGTTGTAAAACACATTTCAAATTATATATTCTGGAAAAACATTAATTTAGCGATGTAATTTTTCTACTAATTTGAATCTAACTATCAATTATACTCCAATAGGAAAGAGTTCTGAAAAATAGCGAGGTTGCTGTCACAAGATGATAACATTAAATTAAATTTTCACTCTCAGGAAGATTTCCTTTGTATTAACATAATTAAGAGCCGAATAATGAAAGTAAAGAAAATAGCCATATTATTCCAACGGTTAGATAACGATGGAACTATTGCATTTTTCCAACTCGGGATCTCAAGTTTGTATCCAATTCAAAATCTTGCATATTTCTGACAATTAACGCAACTAGGATTTTATATCCACATGGAAAGTTGTTAGTTTATACATGCACATATCGATCTGGTGAAAGTCAGAAGTTTAATAATACAAATCATTTGCATCCGTTTGAGCATATTTGACAACACGGCTTTAAATAAATCCATGTTAAAAAAATTCCAACCTCGATATTATCATTAACGCTTAGAATATATTGTATTGTCCCTTATCTTGCATCAATTATTGTACATAATTGCTTTAAAAGAATAACAAGCAGTTACAGATACCTGAATTGCTCTGGATCACAAGGAGGAGGGAATTGATGATTTATATTTTATGAGTATAGTATATATCCGTAGTCCGTACGTATTGGTATATAAAATAATTAAAGAGTATTAACATGTTCAACACTGCAATATGTTGTGCTAACCTGGAACGTTTTTGATAGATGAACTAGCATTTGCGCATACTGGTGTCGTGACAATTAAATCTACTCTCTCGTCTGTAGACATAAAATCATCACACCACCACCACCACCACCGTCTGCTGAAGGCGCGAGTCTATCTAATGAAAACGTCCCAGATAAGCGAAGTGTTGAAGTTAAACTATGTGTTTAATATTTTGCTGCTTTAACAGAATTCGTTATAGTAAAGTTCTCTTTTTTGTTCTCCTTTTCACTAGTTTTTTTCCAAATTGGCATCTTCTTTGGGTTTTTTGATCGTCGTGTCTTTATTTCATGAACAATTTTAACGAATGAGGTCTTAAATTCGAGCTAAAACTTGTCTTAGTTTAGGATATACAAGGGGTGAACATAACTGGTACCTTAATTGTTTGGCTTACTGTATTATATTCAGATGTCAAACAAACGACCGTGTTTATATCCCGGTTTATATGTTTCAAGAGTGTGTAAAACGTGTATTTACTATGCTATTGACTATAGCTACAAATATCAACATTCCAATGGACATCATCTTTTGCGAACGATTTCCCAGCCCCACTTGTAATTATTACGGCAATTTTATATTTTGCAACCTAGTACTTCGAATCGTATTGCATATATGTTGTACCTCCCGACCAGGCAAGTTATGCGAATAATAAGGGCATAAATGGGCTCAGGCAAAGTTGTTGTCACCTTGGTGTCGGGGTCACTGTTGCCCGGGAAAATCTGTAGAAGACAAAAAATCATTATAATTATCGTCAGATTATCTAATTCACGTGTTTCTGAATTTATTGACTGTTCCTTTTCCTTTTTTATCATTGCCATGCAAAAAACAAAACAAAAACAAAACACACACACAAACACCCCACCCACAAAATGAGTCAACATTGCCAAACATTGCATTAATTGCAATTCTGGGTAAAAACCACATGTGCCTGCTAACGGTCAAAAAAATTTTATTGCATGAGGTGAAAGGGCTTTGGTAGTAGGTTACAAAAAGTCACATCAAAAAATCCTCCGGAGCTTGTTGCCATAGCAACGGCAGTTTTATGATTTTCGTGATTTTTGCTTATTTTGGGGAGTGAAAATAAGGGAAAATATGTACTTTTCTGAATTGCTCCTGACTTTAAATTTGAGGTCACATTAAAAAAGTAACCTTACCACCATAAAGTATTGTCTTTGTGCTTTCCCCAGATGAAAAAAATATTTCAATTATATTTCCCCATGTGCAATTTTAGGGCTGGGCAACATTGCCAATTTAGCACTTTTGAAAAAATGCAATTTTTACCCTATCTTTGAAGTCTAAAAACTAATTTTGCTTGAGCACCCAGAATTATTTCCTCTTTGTTGGTACTTGGGCAGACATTGCCCCTTCCAAATTTGGTAACAAATCTCTGGGGCTATTTGACCTGTAAAGCCAGTGTTGCCAGAAAGTTTGATAATTTTCAAAAAATGCATTTTTCAAAATAATGCATTTTCTACATATTTACTCATGTAACCTTTAATACCACCAACTTAATTGAAATATTTGCACACTTTGCATACATGATTAGACACACACTGCAACGGAAGCAACACTTTGAGGCTGGGTTCAAGTCCTGTCCTGCAAAAACCGGTATTGCCAGAAAATCATATTTTATTAATCCAAATTTCCACTTTGTGCATTTTACAATTATTTATTCAATTAATTTTATAGTATCAATGTTAGTTGAATATAATGTGCATTTAAACATCATCTGATACAATACAGGTTCAGACACATGGGCGAGTTTCTCGACAGGTGGCTTAGTAAGCCTTAGGCTTTGGCGACCTAGAGGATACTAAGCCTACTTTTGACCCACAATAGTAATTTTTACATAGAAATTTGTTTGGAAAATTATATATGCACCTAAGATTAGTTACCTCAGCTTACTAAGATGGACGTTTGGATCAAAAAAAAGTAAATCACAATCTTTTTCTGTGACCTATTTTTACCTATGACCTCTTGGAATTCATAAGTAGGCCTAAAATGCAGGTTTTTAATGATTTTGGTCGTTTTAGGCAAAAATGGACCCTTTTTAACCACCATCACAAACAGGTTTTGAAACTTAGGCAATGATGGTATTGCCAGATTATATGACTATTAATTTACCCACAGGCTTACCCGTAATTTTTGAGTTCGTCAAACATGCGTGCATTTGTTTGAAAACGTAGCCATGTAAAATTAATGATACGCACAATAATATAAACTTCAAACTCCCATGGGGGCATCAATATTGACATTTGCATTGTTTGACACCCTTATTGAATTTCTCTCCTAAATTAAGACATCCGTTCTGATACCATCAATTTGACTTCTACTTTTACGTTGATACAGGACCTGTTGAAGATATACTTGTCCAGGGTGGAAAGGTAACATCACATCGAAACAACCGTGCAGACAATATTTACCATGTTTACAGTGCAAATGATAATCCAACTGGTGAAGAAGCTAGTGGGTCATGATAGGCTGTTACAATTAAAACACTCTCTATTTTCCCGATTTCCCCTTGTTTCTAACACAATCCTCAAGATAATTTTCTATCTGTATGTGTAGGCCTATATGCTATCAATTTGGTTAAAAATTGCCATTCCAAAAGTATCATGGTATGATCATTGGGTGGAAGGGAGAGCAGTTTCATATCCCCGCCAAGACCCCGGCGCAGATTTGGGGGAGGGCAGTGGGCCCGGCCCCCTCATTCCGGCTGCCCCCCTTCCAAAAAAAAAGGAGAGAAGAGAAGAGAAAGGGGAAGGGGAAAAAGAGAAGAGAAAAGGGAGGAAAGGCGATTATTTTAGGCATTGCTTGAAGGCGGGTCCTCGTCCTAAAAGCATGTGAAAATTACTGCGGGCCCGCCAATATGCAGGGCCCGAGTGGGACGGGAGGGCCACTCCATTTCGTACATTTTTCTCTATTTTTTCTCAAATCCCCCTCTGACTGCCCTGGATCCGCCACTGCCAAGGCCACATCATTTCACATTTCAGGTGGGATAGACCTAAGGGGGGCAGCTATGGCCAGCTATGGCTGCCACTGAGGTGTAGGAATGCATGAAATTGGATTCATCTACAATATAGCCTCGATTCTTTGTTAGCCTTGTGTGCCATGTTTCGCTAAAAATTGTGTAGATGTAGTCTACGAAAGCCTGTTGAGTCAGGTTTAAAACTCATCATTCTCATAATAGATTACACAAAATATCTAATATATTTACAGGCTAGATCACACAAATTATGTCTGGAAAATGTACTTAAACCATTGCTATGACGTCTATTCATTACTGAAAATTATTTTCTACGAATGAACACTTGACACGTTTCTATGCAAGAATCCACAGTTTTAGAGCGTATTGTAAGTATAAAGCAATGGTTTAAATCAGCGAATACACTTGAAACTGTTATTCCTTGATACAAGTTCACTCGGCTATGCCTTGTGGATTCGTAATCAAGAATCAGCAGTTTCGTGTATTCTCATTAACAGGATTATCATAAAGCCTAAAATATTGTTTGATTGGCATAACATTTTAAGCTATTAGGAGAATTCAAAGAGATGCCAGTTTACGCCCATTTTTTGCTAATTTTACTGGGAAATTAGCTCTATTTCACAGATATTTGCTTAAAAATGAGCATTAATGGTCGTTGCCATGGAAACTGCATACTTGTTGAATTCTCTCAATAGCCTAAAATTAAAGAAGCCCTATTTATCAATAAAGTTAAGTGTAATTTAAAACTTTTGTAATGCAAAAAATTGCTAAAAATGGTAAAAAGGGTCCATTTTTACCCAAAATGAACAATATCATTGAAAACCGCCATTTTAGGCCTACTTATGAATTACAAGAGGTCATAGGTCAAAATCATAGGTCACTTTTTTGATTTAACATCCATCTTAATAAACTGATACACTTTCCAAGATGCAATTTGTCATATTTCAAAAAAATGTCCATGTAAAAATTACTATTTTGGGTCAAAACTAGGCTTTAGCCTATAGTATCCTCAAGGTCGCCTAAGCCTAAGGCTTACTAAGCCACCTGTCGAGAAACTTGCCCATGTGTCTGAACATGTATTGTATCAGATGATGTTTAAATGCACATTATATTCAACTAACATTGAGAGTATAAACTTAACCGAATACATAATATTGTAAAATGCACAAATTGGAAATTTGGATTAATGAAGTAAGATTTTCTGGCAATACCGGTTTTTGCAGGACAGGAGTTGTCCCCAGCCGCAAAGTGTTGCTTCCGTTGCAGTGTGTGTCTAATCATGTGTGCAAAGTGTGCAAATATTTCAATTAAGTTGGTGGTATTAAAGGTTACATGAGTAAACATGTAGAAAAATGCATTATTTCGAAAAATGCATTTTTTGAAAATTATCAAACTTTCTGGCAACACTGGCTTTACAGGTCAAATAGCCCCAGAGATTTTTACCAAATTTGAAAGGGGCAATGTCTGCTCAAGTACCATCAAAGAGGAAATAATTCTGGGTGCTCAAGCAAAATTAGTTTTAGACTTCAAAGATAGGGTAAAATTGCATTTTTCAAAAGTGCTTAATTGGCAATATTGCCCAGCCCTAAAATTGCACATGGAGAAATATTATTGAAATATTTTTTGCATCTGGGGAAAGCACAAAGATAATACTTTATGTTGGTAAGGTTGCTTTTTTGATGTGACCTCAAATTTAAAGTCAGGAGCAATTCAGAAAAGTACATATTTTCCCTTATTTTCACCCCAAAATAAGCAAAAATCACGAAAATCATAAAACTGCCGTTGCTATGGCAACAAGCTCCGGAGGAATTTTTGATGTGACTTTTTGTAACCTACTACCAAAGCCCTTTCACCTCATGCAATAAAAAAAATTTGACCGTTAGCAGGCACATGTGGTTTTTACCCAGAATTTAAAAATATCAAAAGTCGAAATTATTTGACAAAACAGTGCCGGCCACAAGTTACAGACTTGTCATTTAGTATGAAATATTTCTTTACGAAGTGCCAAGACTAATTTGAAAGGGGTCTGCATAAACCGCACGGATTAAATATTAATTTTATTGAGGAGTGTGTCAGGAACTGGTGTGAAATATTTTTGATAGAAAATATGCTTTCCATGACTCTTCATTATGGTGCTCATAATGTAGTGAATTAGCCTAAAATGGCGGATTTAAGGAGACTAAATTTGAGTTATGTGTGTGGGGGGGGGGGGGGAATTTCTGAATTTCGGAACATTGTTTTGATATTATCAAATTAATTGAAGCTTGGGGTGATATTTACTGAACCTAAATACCAATAAGTGTTGATCAGAACTGAAATGTACTTGTAATGTACCAGTGGTTTTGAATGTGGGAGGAGCTTTTGAAATAATGTACCAGTGGTTTTGAATGTGGGAGGAGCTTTTGAAAAAAAAAGGCTCTTCAAAGTGATACGTACTCAAAAGTTTGAATGTCCCTGGGGCCAAGTGTTATAAACTTAACTGTACACAAAGAAACGCCGTGAGTTCATTGGACAACCAGGAATCCGCACAGTTGTTTTTTGTACCGTAAGTTTATAACATTTAACCCCAGCGGGGGACATTCAAACTTTCAGAGTTCGTACCAATTTTAAGAGCCATATTTTAAGCTCCTCCCATTTTGGTACATTACAAGTGCATTCAGCTATGACAAATGCCAAATGCTGACATGTTTAGGAAATATCACTATAAACTCCAATAAATTTGATAATAACAGAACAATGTTGCATAAAGTCCAAAAATGTGTCCCCCACAAAGCTCAAATTCGGCCTCCTTAAATCCGCCATTTTAGGCAAATGTACTACATTATGAGCACCATAATGTAAACTCATGGAAAGCACATTTTCTATCAAACAATTATTTTACACCATCTCCCGACACACCGTAATTAATATTAAGCCCGTGCGGTTTATGCAGAGATGAGTCTTGGTACTTCGTGAATAATATTCCATACTATACCGTAAAACCTCGTCTACAAGCATATAGAGTGTTTCCGATGAAAGCTAATGTAATCCAGGCACCATTATGGAGTTTCGGCAAATAAATTACAGATCCAAACATATACAAACATGTATTATTGTAAGACCAATCTATTGTATTGGCATATTTACGCATGTATCGTATTAATTTAGCTTTCATCAGAAACACTATATATGCTTGTAGACGAGGTTTTACGGTATGTCAAGTCTGTACAAAATGAGTTTTGCTGTTGGATAAAACTAAATCTGCACAGAACTCACCTTCGCGCTTCCACCACTCTGATCCATAACAAACATCTCGTTACCATTGACACTCAAGAAATATGACACTTTAAATGACGACACCCAGGAACCAATTGTCTTAAAAACGGCTGCATCACCCTGCGTTATTATACCGGATACATGGGTCTGGTAACCTGCAATACAAATTGATGACGAATATTGATGAACTATGAACTTCGAAAGCACTGTGCAGCTTTGTTGCGAAGAATTAGAATGATGCTATACATGGTTTCAGAGAAAAACGGCAGTCCCTTGCTCAGCTCATTGACGTGAGCGCCCTGTTAATGAGCGATACACACGGAGCTTTGAGTTCACGTAAAGGGTGCCGATCTGCAACGCGCAATCGGCCAATCAGATTATCGGTCTGTTGCTATGATTGTTAGACGATTGATTCAGCCAATCAAAACCCCACTTCCGTGTTTACGCTCTGCACGCTCTCAAAATGTAAACAAGTGCCGGTCTTCTGTGATAAAAACTGTAATGGCGTTAACGCTATTACACTGTAATTCAATGTGTTTCTGAATTCAAAGTACCGGTTCAGAGTTTCAACAACATTCAACCTAAATTATAACACATATTGCTATTTATACGGCAAACAATTGTGGAGCGCAATTTGACGCAACTAAAAAAAATCCAACTATCTGAGCAGGTACATCAATTTTAAACACCGTTTGAAGATTTGCAATAATACTACACGAATATCTTTTAAATGTTGGCATTTAGCCTATAAATAGCATTTCACGTGTATCAAAGCATTTTACATCTATTCCGCTGTCGTTAGAATATGTCATCTTCCATACTATACCCAAGGCATGCTCATATCTTTGGGCGGCGCTCAATGGACAATATTCATTACAGCTCCTCATTTCACCCCTGGGTAGAGAGAGAGAGAGAGAGCCAAGTGAGATAAAGCGCCTTGCATACGTGCACATCATGATGCCGGCACCGCGCCGGGGCTCGAACTCACAATCCTCCGATTACGAGGCGGAGCCCGTAATGCTGCGCTTTTTATTTGTATTTTGGTCTTTTTATTTGAATGTGGTACCAGCATTACAGTGAGATTACAAAATGGGGGTGAATTTACATTGAGTTCCGTTAATGCTCTTGTGGTAAAATCTACTTCTAACTCCCTATTTAGCAATATGTTGTTACACAAACTAAGAAAACCAATATGGCTACTCGTATCTTCACTTGCCTTGCTATATTAAAAAACGATGTTGAAAAATGATGTTTTGAACAAAGTTGGCTGGATAAATAGGCTCTGTTAGGTAAGAATCTTTCGCACAATAACCCCGTTTAACAATATGAAATGGATATAGGTGTAGGGCTGGCACTTCCGCACTAAGGGGCATTCGGTGAGAGCAAAATAAATGCAAAAAATATGGGGTCATTGGGTGAGAGCATGATTTTTGGCATTCGGTGAGAGCAAAATGTAAAAAAATATGGGGTCATTGGGTGAGAACATGACTATTTTTTTAAATGGAATCTTTGGGTGAGAGCCGAAACAGCGCCACAGAAACCACGGAAATCGAATTTCTAGCTCTAAATGGCTTCAAATTTCTTTGTTTTTTCAAAATAAGTAACAAAATCAGTGATAAATGAAAGTTGCTGTTCAAATTGAACTTGTAAGGGTCTTTGGGTGACAGATCAAATGAAAAAATAGGGGGTCTTCGGGTGACAGAGCACGTGTTTGTAAAAGAATATGGGGTCTTTGGGTGACAGCGACGCTGAAAAAGGGGGTCTTAACAGCCCTACATACGCGTCACCTCCAAAGTTGGAGTGCCCCCCCCGGACAATAACGCCATCATTACCAGCCAATATGCGCCAATATAATTAATATATCACACAGTTAAAGTCATAATGTACGATCTTTTTTCAGAATTTACCTTTATTTTTTTCAAAACCGATTTTTTGGCATATTTGTAATATTTACACATGTTCTAACTTAAATCTATGAGCAAACTGTCAAATTCGTCCTATTTGTAGTAAAACGGGACGATTTTCTGTTGGTCCGACATAAAGTCATAATTTTTAGATTATGACTTTATGTCGGCCACGATCGCAAACCGCGTAACCGTAGTCTCGGACAAAACTAGCTTGGTTACGCTCCTCCACATGTGGAGGGAGCGTAACTCAAACTGGCCGCGTAGGAGACTAACTCTGAGGCCGCACTCGCTGTCCTAATCCAAACAGTGCGAGATGTTTCGAGTGATAGAGGTGAAGTTTATGATGTTGTTTCTTTGCAAATTTTGTTTTTCGCGTCCAAATGTATTGGGAACTTTCATAATGATTGCATATTATCATTTTAGAAGAAAAAAAGAAATATCTAAAAATTTAAAAAGATCGTACATTAAGGCTTTAATGCCTACGGGCCACACAAATTTTTTTAATCCTATGCTTTTCGTATAATGTGATCATACCTATATTAGCTTCAATCCACTGTGTTTTATACGCAAGAAGAAAAGGAGTGCCCCCTGGTGCGACCCAGGCACCATTACCATCCAATCTTGCGTGTACGGCTTCATAAGATACCAATGCCGCCGATGCTTTAATATCGCCATCTCTTATATCATCATTATTCATGCCCAGGGGGTCAGAGCAAACTAGAAGAAATATTGAACAATAACACTTTGATGTTTTGCAAAAGTTCATTCTACAAATCATATACTGAAAACTTGATTGATTTATTGTTGTTAATGAGTTATGCACGTTTTATAAAAGTGTTGTTACAACCAAGAACCACAAGACCTACAAAAGTATATCTGTGATATTTGAATTTTTCTAGCTGTTGTTTCCAACAATACGGATGCCTCAAATCTTATGTAACTTTCAAAAATGGAATCTTTGACATCAAGAACATCAAAAACATACAAACAAAAACCAATCAATATCATATGACAGAGAATAATAATGTTTGGTGCAAAATGACAATTTTCAGACCCACAGACTCAGGCATGATCATAGTCTATTTATTTACAAAATATCATTATCAGCTATTATCATAATTATTATATAATTTTATACCGCTACAGTTTAATCCATCTCCACTGAATCCTGTATTGCAGGTACATTCGAAACCACCAATGTTGTTGCTGCAAACTGCGTTAGGGTCACATGGACTTGTCAGGCACTCATCATTGTCTAAAAAGAGGATAAGAACCAATATTAACCAGTGAGTGAATTCCAAAACTCAATATTAACCAGTCTTTATGAAGTAAAGAACTTTTTTGTGAGCCCATCCTTTACCTGGCTCCGGGCCTGGCTCCTGGTGCATGTGTGGAAACTATAAAATATTTTGTGGCCATCAAGCTTATAATGTTTTAAAGTATTATAATCTATCTGGGATTTGAACATACATGTACCTTCAAGGAAACAATAGTCCCAAATGGCATAGAACGTCCATCGGACAAGTAAAATAACTTAAAAAGGCCGAATCTGGTAGTTTTTGCCTGTACACATCGTCGGACGCATCACATACTGGTCTATCTCGAAAAACACGCATTTCGAGAAAATCGCAATTGAAAATCTTCGTATTAAGTTAACCTTTCTATAATTTAATTAGACTATGGATGTTAATGAAAGTGGTTTCAAATTAAAGCATATACTTAACAAATTTATTTAAGTGTAATTTTGAATTATATTTATGTATGCAGTATTGCTTAAAACTACACTAAAGTTGTAGTTCTGTATGTGAAATAGTTAATTTCCCGATATCGTATTTAAAATTCGTTTCATACTGGTCTATCTTGGGGGCTATCTCGATATCGCGAACAATGATGTGACTTTAGACGCATCACATACTGGTCTATCTCGAGATAGACCAGTATGTAATGCACTTTCAATACGATATCGGGAAATTAACGATTTCACATACAGAACTACAACTTAAGTGTAGTTTTAAGCAATATTACATAAGTAAATATAATTAAAGATTCCACTTAAATAAATCTGTTAAGTATATGCTTTAATTTAAAACCACTGTCATGAAAATCCGTAGTCTAATTAAATTATAGAAAGGTAAACTTAATGCGAAGATTTTCAATTGCGATTTTCTAGAAATGCGTGTTTTTTTCGAGATAGATCAGTATGTGAAAATACGTACTTTGAAAAAATCATAGATAGTTTAAATTAAACATTTTATAACTAATTATCTAGGAAAAATTGAGGTCTGTAATTTGTTGTATTTGAAGAACTCCGTAAAAAAGAACTATATACCAATTTTCTCAAAAAAGTCAAAAATTCAAGATAGACCAGTATGTGATGCACCCGACGACATGTGTTGACGACAAAGCTGTGGCAAGTCATCTATAAAATAGTAGGGGGGAGGGGGCGGCTAATATGAAAAAGGTCTCTAATTTAAGCGCAAGTATACATAATCGCGAAGAAAAAAATCCATTGCCATCAGATGTACATGTATGGGGATCATCATCCGGGTGGATGTGGAATTTTAAATTGGTTGATTTTTTCTGGGGCAAAATGGATAAAAATGACCCAATTTGGGGGCAAATGAGAAATTGCCATTTCATTTCCTGAAACCAGAAATGTTCTTTCCTAGACATTATTTTTTGCCGATTTATAATCCCATGATGTTGTAAAAGAAATGTACCTTCGTTAACAAAGTTGCAAGTTTGCACAACTATTTTAATTATCATAAATCCAAAATGGCCGCCGGACGCCATTGAACTTTGGAAGCACTTGCTCTAAAATGATGTATATACCACTTTTTCATCCCATCTACATACACTTTAAGTACATATCTTTAGATTTAGAAAGTTTACTTCGAGGCCTGTTGAATATCAAAAAATTGAAAAATATCAAATTTTGATCATTTGTCATAAAACTTGCATTAGGCTATATTACGAATTCCAAAAATACAAAATTAGTTGATATCAGAAGGACATTCCTCGTATTAAGCATGCAATTCGATATGTCTGGTGTACTCTCAGCTCACACAAAAAATACTGTGCAAACGTTCATATCCGATTCCTTAAGGAATCGGATAGCAAGGTTTGCAAAACAGTTTTGTGAGATCTGAGAGCACATCAGACACACCAAAGTGCATTCTGAATACGAGGAATGTCGTTCTGATATCAAATAGTAGTATATAAAAGGGGATCCTAGGACACCCTTGTATTTTCCCTGTAAAAATAAAAAAAAACCTCTTAACACAAAAAATACACACAAAACTTTTTATACCCTGTAATCCCCCTGCATTATTTTACCCTAAGCTTCCCTGTATTCTTCCCTGTAAAGTGTTCAAAAATAACAACACAGGATTACACAGAAAAACAATTTACACAGGATTACACAGAAAAACAATTTACACAGGATTACACAGAAAAACAATTTACACAGGATTACACAGAAAAACAATTTACACAGGATTACACAGCAAAACAATTTACACAGGATTACACAGAAAAACAATTTACACAGGATTACACAGAACAATAATTTACACAGGATTACACAGAAAAACAATTTACACAGGATTACACAGAAAAATAACAACACAGGATTACACAGAAAAACAATTTACACAGGATTACACAGAAAAATAACAACACAGGATTACACAGAAAAACAATTTACACAGGATTACACAGAAAAACAATTTACACAGGATTACACAGAAAAACAATTTACACAGGATTACACAGAAAAAAATAACATCACAGGATTACACAGAAAAACAATTTACACAGGATTACACAGAAAAACAATTTACACAGGATTACACAGAAAAACAATTTACACAGGATTACACAGAAAAACAATTTACACAGGATTACACAGAAAAACAATTTACACAGGATTACACAGAACAATAATTTACACAGGATTACACAGAAAAACAATTTACACAGGATTACACAGAACAATAATTTACACAGGATTACACAGAACAATAATTTACACAAAAAAATCTTACCTTTTTAATTTTGTTGTGAAGACCAAAAACTTGTCTGCTAAACATGCTAAATATATCCATACAGAAAATACCTTTGATTTGTTACAAAATTGTCAAAATATCGCAGAATATTAAATAACACTGATCAACATTTGAACAGTTTTATAAAGCATGTCCTTTTCTTTGCACATGATACATAACACAGACCCACTTGCCAGTACCAATGGTGCAACACAAACAACCAGCCTTAGACAAAAGGTTACAGAGGTTAATCTAATCGGCATTTGCTTACAAGCTACTCATTTTCATAAAAAATCCTCCATGGTGTGTTACCATGGAAGGATTTTTGGGGTTAAAACTGCTATGTACAAAGCATAGTACTAGTCTATTTACATGGTAGAGAGTGAATTTAGTTCCTTATTAGTCCTCCTCACCATCTGAACCATTGTTTACATTCTCTTCTATTTGTCGAATATCCGATTCAGCCAACTCTATTTCAGTTTCAGTTGTTGTAAGCTCTTTTATTAACTTTTTTATCCTTTGTTTTTGAAGTTTTCGCTTTTGAATTAGCTTACTTCGCTGATTCATCTTCCGTGCTAACTCTATTCGCGCTTTGCACTTTGACACCTTTGATTCAGCAGCCATATTTGATAAAAACTGGGTAACCTTTTCCATAGTTGATTATATTTTATCCGCCTCTAACCCCTTTCAATATTCAATACAATATACACTCAGAGAAATGAGAAAAAAAAAATCAATTTTATGCTGGAAACAATTTTTTTCAAATCAGTACAATAAAAGTACAACAGACTTTCTATTCAATACTGTGACTGGGAACACTTGTTAACTTGATATACACAATAAACACTTAAAAAAAACGGTAGAAAAAATCAATTTTATGCTGGAAACAATTTTTTTTCAATCAGTTAATTTTTACAGTCAAGTACAATACATGACACAAAAATTATTACACTTCAAAAATTTCACACACAGTTACTAGCTGGAGGTCAGACAGGGTTAAGCTCAGCAGGAGACATAACCCGCAGATCCATTGTCTGTTACCCACACACTTACACACAATAACATGCAGTGAGACAAAGCGGTTGCGGGAAGAATTAATTTGATATGTCTAACCAGGCGGAAACCTAGCCCGAAGGCATTTGTGGAGTTGAAACTTAATAACGCACATTCCTTTGTTAGCATGTTGCCTGATCAACCCTATTTACGTACATTAGGATAGTTTTGTAGGGAATTTTTTGTTGTTGATTTTATCCAGTTGCCAGATTTTTTGATACAAATTGGGCGACATACCTAAAGGTATCACACATTCCGATCCGGCATTCACATTCCGATCCGACATAATTTTTTTGAATTTTTTTTTTTTTTTGATACTGTTTGGAATGTTTGTGTCGGATCGGAATGTGGAAATGCTAAACAGAGATGGCGCTGTTATTTTTTACTAGTTAATACCAGCTGGGAGAGGGCACGCACTATTTTTAGATTTTTTCCTAATTTAAAAAAATAATTTAAGAAATTTTGATATAATAAAAAAAAATCTTATAATAAAAAAAATGGAATCGTTTAAAAATTATCACAATATCCAAAAAGAAATACTCTTGAGTCAAAAGTTTAAAACAAGTTTTTGTTTGTATTTTACAAGGATCAGTGGATTCAGCTTAGTCATAAGAAAAATCCAGACAAATTTTTGGTTATTCTACGATAATTAATCGATATGATGGAATTTTGTGTACTGAACTTGGACTGTGTAATCCGGTTAAATATTCGAAAGAGCGATATTTGAGACACAAAGAATCATATATAAAGGCTTCTAAAAAATATTATGCTAAAAAGAAAGCGGAAAAAATCAATTTAGAAAAATAAATATTTTGGTTTAAAAAGATTATAAATAAAGAATAAAGCTAGAATGCCGGTCTTTCGATCGATTTCAAGCCTAAAATTTTTACGCAGAAACGCTAAAAGACGCGGAAATCGTGGATACTCCAAACTAAACAAAGCAGCTTTGCTTATAGTACTCAACGAACCAGTTCCGGATTACAAGGCGATCGATAATGCAAAAAAAGAAGCAAGACGACAAAGAGGAGAGTACACCGTAAAAGAATTACGCGCGCTCGCAAAAAACGCGGGTCTTCGAGGATACTCGAGACTGAACAAAGATGCTCTCAATGAAAAACTCAAGGAAAATTACATCATTTCCTCTAACGATTTTGACGTTGTGGTACCACCCGCAAATCCTCGTCATCCGTTCAAGAACAAAAAGACCCTTCGACTCTTAAGAATTTTTATGAAATGTACACGATCGAAGGACGTGATGGTTACGACCCCAACACCTTCTTTGCGACCGTCAGGCTGAGCATAATCAGTCTTTTAAACAACAACAGGCAGAGAAGAATTCATATGGTTCTCAAGTGCACGTTTGAAAAAGTAGACATGGCAACCAATGAAACTGTTACCATATCCAGACCATTTCGTTCTACCACGATGATGCTTCTACAAGGTACGGATCTTGATGAATTTTACCAAACCACGACGGGTCAAATTTTACAGAGTTTGATTAAGTTTGTAAACATTGGAAGTAATTGGGCGTTTGTGAAGATTGTAAGCTGCGAAATTTACATGGGTCATTACCAACCGATGCATGGAGGTACGTACTTTCCGCTTCCAAAATTTCTAGCCAACAAGAAAGCGATCATCAATATGCAAAATAAAGACAATCGATGCGCCGTGTGGAGCACCCTTCGAGGTGTCAATCTAACTGATATTCATCCTGAAAGAATAACCGGAGACCTTAGGATACAATACAAAGAGCTCAACTTGGATGGTATCTCCTTTCCTACTCCCATTTCGGATTTTCCCAAGTTTGAAAAGAACAATCCTTCTTTCTCCATAAATGTAGCATTGTACAAACCAAAGGGTACGGACAAAGACACGAAGTACAATCCCGCCATTGTTCCCTTATTAATTAGTAAGAACCTCGATCGACCGCAAAAGTTGATCTGCTTTTGATTAATGGAAAAACTCAAAAGGCGAAGAAACCAGTCACTATACCGTGGTTAAGAACATGGGAGGACTTTTGAGGGGGATAAAAACCAAGAAGAAAGTACATTACGATCACTGCAGAAACTGCTACGCAGGTTACACTTCCATAGAACGACTAAGGGTGCATGAAGATCTATGCCATCTTAATGAGCCTACGAGAATTGAGATGCCAAAAGCAACGAAAGACGGCGATCCTCCAACTCAGTTCTTTAAGCACTTCTTCAAGTCGCAGAGAGTTCCATTTGTCGTCTACGCTGACTTTGAATCCTTTACAAGTCCGATACAAACCTGTCAACCTGAAGTTTCTCAGAAGACGACGAAATACCAAAAGCACGAACCTTCGGGCTTTAGCTACTACATCAAGTGTTTTGATGATTCCGTGTACTCTCAAGAGCCTGTAGTGTACACCAAGCAAAGTGAAACCGAGGACGTATCGCAAGTTTTTGTGAACAAGCTCGAGGAGGATGTTAGAAAGATCCACGACAGGTTTTGGAAACGGGAAAACAATCCTTACATACTCGCGGAAAATATGATCATCAGTCCCGAAGAGCGAAAGCTGTACAAGAAGTCTACGCGATGTCACATTTGTAAGAAACTTCTAACCCCGAAAAACAAGAACAACAGAACCGTTAGAGATCACTGCCACTTTACTGGAAAATTCAGAGGAGCCGCTCACAATCAGTGCAATCTTTCTTACAGAATGCCGAGTTTTATTCCGGTATTCTTTCACAATCTCGCGGGATACGACTCTCACCTCTTCATCAAAAATCTCGGTAAGACTAAGGGAAAAATTGACTGCATTCCGAACAACGAGGAAAAGTTCATCTCCTTCAGCAAAAAATGGTGGTAGATTCCTTCGTTCCTTATAGGGATCGAATCAACGCGCGACCGAACGAAGTCTGTCATATTTGCGAAGGTCCTCTAAAACCGAAAGACAAGAAGAATCCAACCGTAGCCGATGTGTCGTATCCAAAGAAAGAATCTTTAGGACCGGCTCACCAAAAGTGCATCAAACCAGTCGATGTCAAATACGAGATCAGGTTTCTCGATAGCTTTAAGTTTCTGTCCGCCGGCTTGGATACGCTCGTGAAGAATCTTTCGGATTTTCCTGAAATCACAAAATTTTTCAAAGACAATGAAAAATTGCAACTTCTTCTGAGAAAAGGAGTGTACCCTTACGATTACGTCAACTCTCTAGAGAAACTTCGAGAGACCCGTCTTCCTCCCAAAGAAGCGTTTTACTCCAAGCTCAACGATGTGGAACTCTCCGACGAAGATTACCAGCACGCGCGGAATGTTTGGGATACCTTCGGAATGAAAACCATGAGGGAGTACCACGATCTGTATCTTAAGACGGACGTTCTCCTTCTAGCCGACATGTTCGAAAATTTCAGAAAACTAGTCTGGAAAACTACGAACTGGATCCTTGTTGGTACTATACGGCTCCCGGACTTTCTTACGACGCCATGCTGAAAACGACGGGCGTACGTCTGGAACTTCTCACTGATTACGACATGATTCTGTTCTTTGAAAAGAACATAAAGGGAGGGTTTGCTTGATACCTACCAGATACGCCAAAGCCAACAACAAGTACATGGGCGACGATTACGATCCGAGCAAGCCCTCCAAGTACATCGAGTACGTTGACAACAACAACCTTTACGGATGGGCCATGAGTCAAAAGCTTCCGGTCGGTGGCTTTGAGTGGATGACGTCGAAAGAACTAGACAATTGGCGCAAAATCCCGTGCACCCTTGAAGTGAATCTGGAATATCCCAAAGAGCTGCACGACCTTCACAACGACTTTCCCCTAGCTCCAGAAAGACTGATCGTGAACAAAAAAAAAAAACTAATTCCGAATCTGAACGACAAGGAAAAGTACGTTATCCACCACGTGGCTCTGAAGCAGTGCTTGAGCTTGGACTCAAACTGACCAAGGTTCACCGAGGGATAAAATACCGAGAGGAAGCCTTCATGAAATCGTACATCGACAAGAATACCAGTCTTCGAACAAAAGCTGAATCGGAGTTTGAGAAGGATTTCTTCAAGTTGATGAACAACAGCGTCTTTGGAAAAACGATAGAAAACATCAGAAACAGAGTGGTCATTCATCTCGTGACCACCCGAGATGAAGCGCGCAAGTTAACCGCCAAACCTACCTACGACCGATTCACCATCTTTGACGAAAACCTCGTAGCCGTTCACATGAAGAAAACCTCGCTGTACTTCAACAAACCGATATATCTCGGAGCGAGCATCCTGGATATCGCAAAGACGATGATGTACGACTTTCACTACAATTACATCAAGAAAAAGTACGGAGACAAAGCGAAGCTCTGTATGACGGACACAGACTCGCTACTTTATGAAATCGAGACCGAAGATTTCTACGAGGACATCGCACCAGACGTGGACCGCTACTTTGACACTTCCAACTACCCGGCTGATCATCCATCGGGAATTCCGACCGGAAAGAACAAAAAAGTTCCCGGCAAGTTCAAGGACGAAGCCGGAGGAAAGCAGATAGCGGAATTTGTTGGACTGAGACCAAAGTTGTACTCTTTCAGAATGTATGAGGGAAACGATGAAAAGAGGTGCAAAGGCATCAAGAAAGCGGTCGTCGAAAGAAGGATTACCTTTGACGACTACAAGCAATGCCTTACTGACAAAAACCTCAGACGAGAGAGATGAATGTGATCAGGAGTTACAATCACGATATCTACACAGAAACCGTTAACAAAGTCGCTTTAGATGTTAACGATGACAAAAGAATCATACACGAAGACGGAATACACACACATGCGATTGGACACTACGCCGTAAAACTTGAATAAGAAAATTTACTTCAAAACTCTGTCGGGTGGCAACTGTGTGCCCTCGGGTACTATCATAAGCTCCTGTCTAACAAACGCTCGTTTTGGTGCCCCCTCAGACAAATAGTACAAAATTGGATCACCCGGTGTTCTCACGATACTATCAACCGTGTAAGTTTCAGAGACCAAATGGGATCGGTTGCGCGTCTTCTCTCACCTCCCTCCAACTCTCCGGGAGCGTACAAATACCTCAATCTCACGTTACCTGGAATTTTAATCTCATTTTTCAACTTCTGTGGAGCTGAAGATATCGTTTCAATCTTTTTCTTCTTGATAGCATCAACCGGTTTCATTCCTATCAGCCGAGTCTCTTCGCTGTTCAAAGCTCTGATCACATCCGGAAGCCTACCCACCCACTCGGTAGACCTCACATTTTTCTGACCACGAGCTTCCATCAGTATTTCCTGCGAGTACTGATGCCCAAACAGTCTTTCAGCCAAAGTTCTGTTGAATCTTTCAACAATTGCCTGAGCTCTATGTTGACCAGGCAACCCTCTTCTGATATCGACCTTGTGCTTTTTTCATCACTTCGTTCACTTTGCCCATAAATTCTCTTCCAGGATCGACCTGCAGAAGCTTCGGCCACTTTAAAACTCGAGAGTAAATTTTTTCAAATGCCTTAGCCACCTCCCCAGATTCCTTCAAGCTCAGAGGCTCAGCTTCCTTGTATCTGCTCGCGACATCCACCACAGTCAACGCGTACTTGTAAAGCTTTTTTCCTTTACTCGGTCTGTCGTGAGGAAGAAACAACAAATCGGCTTGATGAACTTCATTAGGTACACTTACGTTAAATTTTGCTCTGGGAATGTACTTTGGAGGTGGTAGGTAAATTTGCCACTGAGTCTGCTTTTTAAAAATTTCTAGCTTTTTTCTTTCGTCACTCCAGCCTCTTTCGCCAGCTTGTCTATCGCAGAAACACCCTTCCAATACCCTCTCGGACTGTAGTAAACCTTAGACATTTTAGTTTCAGCCATCTTTTATTTTTAGCCCGATTTAAAAATAAAATCAGTTTAAGAAAATCCCGGCTACAAACAAAATGGCAAAACAATCAAGCATACTGAAGGTGGAATTTGAGCACTTGTTAGAAGAGCAAAAAGGATCCTCAATTTTGAAATGGGTTGAACTAGAAGAAGGTGGAATTTACAAAATTACCAATTTTGAGATCATGGAAACCAGGGTTGGAAAATCCGGAGTTATCACTCTCAGTGATAACACTCGAGTTTGGAGTTGTTCTACCCTAACAAAAGTCTAAAGAAGTTGGACTTGGACTTCGGTAAATCAATAGCTTTTGTTAAACCCACGGGCAAAAAAGAAAGCAAAACAACCGGGAACATGTACCACAGTTTTGACCTTGTAGTGAAAGAGTTGGAATATGATGAAGACTCAGACTAGACGTACAGTCTACCATAACCAACAAAAAAAATCCTCTTTAGACATTCAGTCTAAAGGGGATATTTTTATTGATACAAAAATGAAGTGTACGAGTAAATACAAGCGTTGTTTTTGCAAATTGTGTAAAAAGAAAACTCGCCTTCGAAAACAGAACAAAAAACCGATTTGTCTATACGGTACCGAATTTAATCAGTTGTTTAAAGAACCCGCGCGAGTGCAAAGCCTGCCAAAATGTAAAAATTGCAACTCAGAATACATAGTAGACGATGTGTGTTATGATTGTGGTTTAGAAAATGACGCGTCTCTTAACGAGAACTCACCCCGAGTTAACATCGACCAAATTCAACAACCGAAAAAATACTGCGAAACCAAGACCTACCAGTTTGAAGAATACATCGAAATCTATCTAGGAAATGTTACGAGTACTTCTGAGATTTTGATCGACGAGTTTGTTACAAAAATGAAGTGTACGAGTAAATATAAGCGCTGTTTTTTGCAAATTGTGTAAAAAGAAAACTTGCCTCCGAAAACAGAACAAAAACCGATTTGTCTATACGGTACTGAATTTAATCAGTTGTTTAAAGAACCCGCGCGAGTGCAAAGCATACCAAATTGTAACTCAAAATATAGTGGAAATGTTACGAGTACTTCTGAGATTTTGATCGACGAGTTTGTTAAAAAAATTAAAAAAAATAAAAAATTGTTCGAGTCCCTGAGTAAAAAAGACTTGTTAAAAGTCTTGAGATCAGACCCAAAAGCCATTCACAAGATTTATTACAAAGTTACGGGCAATTCTCCCGTCGATTTTTGGCACGATCGAGCTAATTTGTTATGCGATCTTGATAATATACTGAAAATTTATCTACAAAATAAACCCAAGAGAAATAATTTTAACATCCACTACACTCTTTTTTACCTACTCAAACGAAAAAATTATCCCGTAACTCTTAACGATTTTCCAGAGATTAGAGGTTCAGCTCCCACCCAAATACTTTTATCCAAAGTATTTGATAGCGACCATACCGGTTCCGAGCAATCCCAGTCCGAGCAAAGCTAATTCCCCGTTCTGAATCGATTTTGTTTGATCTTCGTTGAGATACTCTCCATCATAAAGTTGTGGTTCGGGTGGAAAAGAATCCATCAAAATTCCCGTTAAATTATAATACTGTCTCATCGCGTCATCGACGTCCGAAAAGGTTCTCTCCGCGTGACCCTGTTTTTTTAATTTATCGTTGATGTAATCTATTCTTGAAAGACGCGCTAAATTCCAAGAATCTCGGTCGTGCTGAAGTTTTTCGAGAGCGAGATCGTGTCTTTTGCGTTCTTCCGAACTACTGAGAGAGTTGAACAGATAATTGCTCCCTGAAAATGCCAAAGCGTTAACCATGGCTCCACCAACCATGAATGCGATCGACGCCATTTTCTCTTTATTTTAAAATTAAAAAAATGAATGTTTTGCAGTCGCGGTTATAATTTCAGGAAGTGGTTGAAAAATCACTAATTAGCCATATAATAGTCGTACCAATTCATACAGTGTTCGGTTTCATATTTTTCATAGGATTGTCCTTTTCCCGTATGAAAAAATAAAACAGCGGGCTCTTCTTTTACTTCTGACGGTACGGCTACGATGTATAGAGCCAACCAATTATAACAACAAATTTCATCCTCTACATCAGGAATATCGGTCCAAATAAGAGGATCTACCTTTAATCGGTCACCATTGGCGAGGAAGTGAATTCCGGTTTCAACATCGATCTTGGTAACTTTGTAATCTTTGTTCAACTCTAGATCTTCAATTTTCAAAAGTGCCATCCTTTTATTATTAATTAAAAAAAACCCTCTTAGCACAGATAGTGCTAAGAGGGTTTTTAATATACCTACCTTGACAGAATGTTTCCCTTGGACTAAGCCATAATTTGATCCGGAAGAATTCCTTGATTCACGAGCCAATCTCTGAGCATCGTAGCCGAAAAGACGCTCAAAGTCAACTTTCCAATATCCTCCACATCAAGCTGCGAGAGATTAGCCGGCTTCATTTTTAGGAACTTTTTCATAACGAACGAGTTAGCCCATATACCGAGACTTATCGTTGTTGCGTGATACGCGCCGTTTACGATAATTTTTACGTTTGGATTGGTTTCTGCCATCTTCTTTATTGTAACTAAAAATCATCAAAAGGATCGACTTTTGGTTGATGATCGACCGCTGTGGTCACGGTGGGTGGACTTTCAGTCGTACCGTTTAAGGTAGAATACCCATATGCCACTATCCCTCCAACGACGACGACCGCTCCTCCAACAAGAACTGGACCTGACAACCAGTTTGACACGTCTGAAGGCATGGTCTCAGGTGTATCTTTGGATGGTGTTGCTTGCATTTTTTCAGAGGCTTTCATTTTTGCTACCCTTTCTTTGTTTCTTGCGGCTAATGCTTTTCCAGCGGCAACCCGGTTCGGGTTTTTGACTTTTGCTTGATTCACTCCTGCCGTTACCTTTGTCGAAGGCGTCGTGTCCGCTGCTGGAACGACCACCTTGGGTGGAACGTCTACCTTAGGCGGAATGTCTACTGATTTGGTTTCTTGATCACTCATCTTTTATTATTAGAAAAAACTGAGCAAATTACTCAAGTACCTGAGTAACACCTGAGTAACATTACTCAAGTACCTGAGTAACACCTGAGTAACATTACTCAAGTACCTGAGTAACACCTGAGTAACATTACTCAAGTACCTGAGTAACACCTGAGTAACATTACTCAAGTACCTGAGTAACACCTGAGTGAAAGCTGAAATTTTCTTTGAAACTTCATTTTAAAGTTTTGATAAATAAACAAAAATCAGGCATTGATCATCGGAACCGAGATTGGTGTTTTAATAGCGGACTCTGAAACTCAGTAAGATGACGGATTCGTTCTCCGAAGAATCAGATTTCAGCGACGAATGCGACGCGTTCGATCCGCTGTACTGCGATTCAAGAGGGGCGCATCTCACCATATCGCAGAGGGTGAAAAAGAAGCAGAGAGAGGATCGCCGAAAAAGAGAGGTCGAGCTCCTAAAGACGCGACTTCTGGTGGAAGAGATCGCTCAGGGCAAATTTCCCAGGAAAAAATGCCCCACAAAGAGGACGAGCCCCGGTGACGCTGGTTCACTTCCTCTCGTTCGGTTGCAAGAACTCGGTCTACGAAAAAGAGATAACCTGGGAAAGACAGTGCGACTGCAAGAGACCGGATCTGCATAAAAATCGCACGGTATTCCAAAACCCGAGCCGGCGATCGTGATCCAAAAAAGCAACCCAAAGACGTGGAGCAACCTCTTCAAGACCGAAGCCACCATCGTGGAGGAAGATAGAAGGAGGGAGGAGAGCGCAAAGAGGTTAGAACGGCAACGTCTCGAAAGGCTCGAGCGCGAAAAACGACGCGCCCCCAGGGTGATAATCCGACTGTGCAAGTTTTACCAGCAAAATAAGCCGTGCCCCAACATCAAAGAATGCAAAGACGCTCACTCTCCCAGAGATTTTGAACAAGAGTGTAGATTTGGAAAGAGTTGCAAATTTTTAAAAATAAAAGGTGTAAATTTTTACACAGTAAATCATAAAGAAGTCGTCGAAAAAATGTTCGAGGGATATTTTTCTCTTGAACATTTTTTTTTAGTTTTGAAACTTTTGTAATATTTTTTTTTTTTAAAAGTTTAGTCAAACCAAAAAAATGCTCGAGAGGAATCGTTCCTCTTGAGCATTTTTTTAACCCTTTGAGTCGCCGTTAGTATTCAAAGGTTAATCAATCACATCAATACTTGGGGAGTCGTCTACTGTGCACTTCGCTTCTGGTGAAAAGTCAACTTTTTTAACACCGTTGCTAGTTAACAGAATAGCCTCCAACGGAGCTAGCATATGTCCAAAACTATGATACAGCCCACAGGTCCATTTGTTTAAAGCTAAATCAATAAAGGGCCCTTCGTTCAGAGACTCTTCCAGAGCATCGCGATCGGTAATCGTCAAATTTTTTGGAAGGAAGAGTCCGACCAAATTTACGTAAGCGGTAACGAAGTGCTTTTTCATTGACCTGGTTACTATCCCACCCATGTGAGCCTCGTATCTGGCGTAGAGTCTCATCAGGCTCTTTTGATCAAGTCTATCGATCTCAGCGGAGGTTATGGTCTTTCCCAAATACTCTTTGCTTTTTCCTGCCTCTGCTACGCCGATCAACCGTTCCCGCAGCTGTTCCGTTTTAGCAGAGTCCGTGTTGACAGGTTCCTCCCGTGTAGCCGTACCGTCTAACGTAGACATTTCGCCTATGGTGGGCAGAACGTCCACGGTCATCGCCTCGTTAACTATATCTTCAATTTCAGTCATCTTGCTTTTTTATCTTAAGATTATTTTTGCCACCAGTACTCAGTCGGTTGCTCGGTAATTAGAATTAGTTTGGAATGTTTTTGTTTAGCTAGCTTTTTTTTGATCTCTTTCTTCTTTTCTAGAGTTGGGATTATATCGTTCTCCTTAGAGTCTCGTCGAAACTATCTTGATCTTTTGTGTAAAACAGGGCTGTCCATTTTGTCTGCTCTCTGAGATCGGTAACGATGGAGTTATATTTTTGTGTAAGCACCCAAACGGAACAATTATCGTGTCTTCCCGAGAATGCTAGCTGAGAAAGTATCTGTTTCTTTTTGGTTAATGATCTGTCAGAGCTGCAGTCGTCGATAATGAAAAGTGTGTGTCCGTCTTGTATTCCATAAGTTTTGTAGCCAAATTTCAAACAATCGTTCAGCCAATCGTCGGACTTTGGACACCAGTTAGGATCCATTGGAATGACATCAACGTCCTTAAAAACCAGGATCTGTTTAAGTACGCTTTGTTGCGCGTCCAGGTAGGGCAAACGATTATGATGTATTCAAAGAAATTCTTGTATTCCTCTCGAGTAAATCCAGAACAAATTCAGTCTTGCCACAGCCGGTGGCTCCGCAGATTATAGCCGAGTGCGCGTGTTTTGGAAACATCTTTTATTCTAGTAGTTCACGCTCTGCAATTTTCCGGCTTCGATATTCACCCGTGCATCCTGTATGTAGTACACGTAAGCGTTCAACGCTCCTGCCGTCTCGGCTTCTTTTTCGATCTCGATCTGAATACTCTGACTAGCTCCTTCAATTTTCCTACCAGATCCATGCAACGTGCCATCATCCGTGGTTCTCATGTCCAACCAGAGTCCATACTTGGTCGTGAGATAATCTCGCCTCCTCACATCAGCCAATCCCGCTTCCTTGATTACGTGTGGAACGGTTCTGAATTTTCCATCCGCGAAGTGCTTTTGAATTTCTTTGAAGTGATGGTGAGACAGCATCCCAGAGGAGTACAGCTGATTTGGAACACCGTCGAGCGTTGTTGAAACTTTCTTGATCTTTGGGTTGTAGAACTTTTCGGTATCTCGAGCGTAATTGGCTCCTCCTCCATCCGCAGCTGGGTCTACGAAGAGAATCAGAATACCTTTCATGGACTTTGCTCGCGGTGCTAGAGCGATATTCCAGACGGTGTCTGACTTGTTCAGCGACTCTTTGCTGTGTCTGATAACTCTGTCGTACATGACGACGCTTTTTCCATTCACCTTGTTCCTGATATCCATCGCTAGCTCAGGATCATTGACTACATCAAACTCAAGGGTAATATCTGAGATGGAATAGCTGGCTGCTGTATCCGTGGACACCACGACTTTTCCGTAATTGTTGAACGTCAGCTCGTAACTCAGCCTGTCCTTCATCTCGTACTGGAAATATGGATTATGAGAATTCAGCATCTCAAAGTCCAGAGGGATGCAAAACATGTTGTCGCCGAAGGACTTTCCTTCGGCGACATCCTTAGCATCTGTACCTTTGTCACCAGCGTCGATTCTTATTTTTCGACCTGCCGCAGACTGGATGCCCTGATCAGCGGCGTTCTCTCTTTCCTCGCTCGTCTTCCAGAGATCTTGGTAGCATAGGAATATATCAGCATCGTTCAGAGTGAAGATGCTCTGTCCTTCCAATTTAACCTCAATTTTTGACACTATCGCTCTTCCGAGATTATTTACGATAGTCCTGTTAAGATCTTGATTTCCACCAGAGGCGGAATTTAGAGCAATCTTGAACCAAAGAAAACTCGTTCCAGGGTATATTACGTCATCTTTTCCAAGACCAGGAAATCTCACCGTGAGAATTCCGGTTTGGTCGATGGTACTCGGAACGTGCGTATTCCGAATGCTACGTCTATCACCTTTAACTCCTCGCGCTTTGCGAAGTTGTCGGTATGGGTCCAATTTGTATCCGTATTCAGTCGCCATCTTTCTTTTTATTATTACAAAGTTCATTCAGAAAAAGTGTAAAATAAAAAACAAAATGTCAGAATATGACAATCCAACGTTTGATGATAATGAAGAAACCCCACTTTTGGAAAATACAATGGATGAAGTATGGGGAGCAGATACTAACGCAGCAGCCGACAGTTCACTTAATCAAAGTGAATTGAAGTGCCCAATCAAGGTCAAAGACCAAATTGGGCAAGAGACACAGTTCCGCTTGGTTTAACTGAAGAAACTCAAGCATCCAAAGAAGAGGTTTTAGAACGTGTTAACGCGTTTAAACAATTTCATAAGGTGGAAAAGGAGATTGGTATCTATGAATTTGAGGGAGACAAAAAAGGTCGATTATGGGTGAGATGGGGTGGAAAATGGGTGCAATTGACTCACAAGTCTAATTCTCGAGATTTTTATGCGAAGTCAACTCTACAAAAGATACCTGGACTTGGAGTAGAGTTTTTTCGAGTATTAGGGTTGATACCTGATATATCACCAAGAACTGAGGCTGCGGCTTTGAATGTTTCTCGCGGAGCGCAGGCTGAGATTAGTAATATGGACAATGGAGAACGGATAGAATTACAAAATGTGTCTGAAAGCATCGAGAAATTGTTATTAACAATTGTCGAAGAAGGAGGTGAAACGTCGTTTGATCCAGACGCAAGGGCGGCCTCGCCAGAAGCTGAGACTTCATTTACTGAACCGCAAACTATCGAACATGACACCTCGTTCACTCCGAGAACAGCGCGAAACCTTCAAAGAGCGCATAAATCCATTAACACGCTTGAACGACAAATTCAAATAGCAACGGTAAAAATTACAGCCAACAACGAGTTAACAGAAGAGAGAAAACGAGAGAGAGATAACCCAGAAACTGATCAAGAAACAATAGAACGATTAAACGAAGAAATCGGGAATTTTGAAGAGGAAAACAAAGCTCAGCAAGAACTTTTGAACGATCTGAAACCGCCGCTTAGAAATCAACTCGTGGCAATTCGAGAAACAATTTACAAAGTACTGTATGGAAACAAAACGGTCGGTGAAAAACTCAGAATTTTATTCACGGAGCAAGGTGTTACCATTGCATCTTTGCTTACAGCCATTGGCATGACAATTGCAGCTGTTGTTGAAGGAATACTTTTAGCAGCAAAATCAGCCGTCACTCCAGCGCCAAACCCAGACCCCGGTCCAAAACCAAAACCAGACCCCGGTCCAAAACCCAAGCCCGACCCAGGTCCACCTCCAAAGCCAAAAACCTGGTCGGATTGGCTCAAGGCTCAGCTACAAAAAATCGCAAATCTTCTCGCAAAACTCGGAGACAAAGCTTTGGTCGCTCTTCCGAGAGTCATCGGAGCCGTAGTAAATTTTGTGATGAAAACAGCCGGATCCGTGGTAGGATTTCTAGCGGAACACCTATGGATCTTTGCTCTCGCGGTCGGAGGAATTTTGTACAAAATGTAACAGAGGCATACGAAAAAAAAAAAAGTAATACGAAAAAAAAAAAAATAACCCTTAGCAAAAAAAATAAATGCTAAGGATTATTTTTTTACTTAAGCCACCAAATTTTTGCCGCGAGACAAGTCATCCACACAAACGTGAATGCTAGTTCAACTCTTGTATTGTAAGCGGCTTTCTCTCTCTCTTCTATCAGCTTCTCCCTTTCACTTGCTTCTTCGGTTGGTGGGACATCCATCTTTTATTTTAACGAAAATATACGATGGCTAATCCAATAACGGCTGCTCCCAAAATTAAAGAAAGCTTTTTTTCATCATGCATTAGTAGAAGGTCTTCAGTTAAGGGCGGACTTTCAACCTCCTCTACCATAAGTGAACTTTCAACCCCTTCAGCCAAAGATGGGCTTTTAACCGTTTCAAACAACGGACTTTCCTCAGGAGCACTGTCTTCAACATTCGGTCGAGAGTCGGTGTTTACGTCTGAGTTTAGCCCTATCTGCATGTCATCCGTGGCGATTTGATGAAATTGTTGTATCCGTTTACGGATCCCACGAGGATTTCCATGTTGCTCGGGAGCAAGTAAAGTCCGTGACCCACGACAAAATCCAGTTTGCTTTGAGCGTACTGAAGAGTTCTCTGGTATCTGTTTATCGAGTCCGGAAAATCCACGACCGAGTTGATCGCATCCTCGACGTTTGCTAGAAATTGTTTCTGAGCGTCGAACGCCTTGCCGGAACGCAGGATGCTGGATCTGGCTTGAGCTTGGGATCCGAGAATTGCCCACGTGTAAGTCCTGATGGAGTCGTTGATTCTCGAAACTCCCGCGCGTGTAAAACCCTCGTTCCAAGTGTCTGCTACGAAACTTCCGATAGCAGCCATGGCATCTCCTTTCCGAATGGATCTGTCGGTTATATCCGGATCGTGATCGAACAGCTGTTCAATGTATAGAATCTTGTCAGTCTGATTGTCCACACCTCCAAAGCTGTCCGCGTCAAAGTGAACTTTCCAGTCCATCGACTGACTGTAGTTTCCTCCGTTGGTAAGCTTCGACCATTTTTGGTGGTCACGAATTTCCAGTCGTAAAATTGTTTGTTGAAGAAGTAACTACCCATTCCGTTGGAAAGATCGAACTTTTGTCTCCAATTAGCTCTCGCGGACACTCCGAATTCGTTGCAAATTCTTTCGTAAGCGTGGGTGTCGATCCCGTTGTTCAGAGGATTGAAGGATTCCTCCGAGGGTAGTGGACAGGACATTTCCGACAGGATTCTTCTGATCTGATAATATGCGTGAAATCTGAACACGGATCGAATCATCGGATCTTTGTGACTGAGAAGTTCTTTGGACACCCCACATCCTGACGTGGCGCACCAGACCGCGAAGTTCAGCTGGTTTTGCCAGAATTGCATCTGGTTGGAGAGCCAGTCATCGTACACGGTTTTGTCCGTGACTCTCGGAAGTTTGTACTTTTGCCACAAACTGGGAAATCTTACGTAAAATTTTCCTTTTTTTTTTTTTTGAATTTCTTGATTTACGAGACTGAAACCGTGCGTCGGTTCGAATACTCCTCCGGTTCTCATTTTATTGAAAGATAAAAGAAAAATGTTTGTCACAATTACCGGCACCGGCAAAGGAAAACCTTATCGCCCGTTGCAAAGTATAGACAATAACGGCAAAAACTTAAAAATTGGAATCAAAAGGATCTCGGGTCGAGTAGGTTGGTTCAACGTCGAAGAGGAACTAGAGTGGAGGTACACTCAAGGAGGGCAGGGACCTGAAGAAGCGATAAAAATAAGTCCGGGGCTGTATAATTTTGACCAGCTCGTAAAAGAATTCACGAGTCAAATCGACGGTTTCGAATTCGAAGTCGACGACCGCGATGGAAAACTCAACATGAGAATTCACGAGCAGTATCAGATTTGGTTTCCGGACCGCGTTCGAGAAATGTTCGGATTGGACGACGAAGGGTGGCTAGCGGATGGTGAATACACGGGAGATCGGGCGATAGAATTTTTACCTCGAAGAATTCTCGTGTACCTGAATCAGCTGTCAACCACGAACAATCTCGTAGACAACGACGACGTTCTGCAGGGAGGTCGAGTTCTTGGGTCCTTCGATCTCACAAACGCCGCGTTCGGGGAATACTTCGTTTCGACCTACGAAAAGCCGAGTTTCAAAAAACTGCAAAACGGAACCATCCACGAGCTCGACTTCAACTTCAAAGTAGAATGGAAAAATTCTTCGAGAAAGCTCGATAATCACGATCAACCGCTGGATTTGGAATTTGAAATCCGATAAAATAAAAGAAAGAATGTCTATCCGGGGACCAACGATCAAAAAATAAATCAACGTCAATAGCTGGCGAAGATGTAGATCTTTCCGCGTACGTCAAAAAAACTGGAGCGCGAATGACCGGAAGGATTAACATGGGAGGGAAAAAAATAACGGGGTTGATGAATCCAACCGACCCTCAAGATGCAGCTACTATGGGTTCCGTGACCAGCCTAACCTCATGGTTAAACGACAGAAAAGTTTCGAAGGATGGCGACTCGATGACCGGCGAACTCGCTATGAGTGGCAATAGAGTCACGGGTCTCGGAACTCCCACGGACAACGAGGACGCTGTGACAAAAGAGTACGTAGACCGGCAAATTGGACACGAGCACAATACCAGCTTGCATGTTTTGGGGAGATTCATGGTATGGATGAACGAAGACGGAACGCACTATGTTTCCATCCGAGCCAAAAAAAACATCGACTTGGAGAGAGACAAGTTGATCGAAATTAAAAACGGAATGAACAACACTTTCAACGCTAGGCCTATGCAAATTGGTATCACTGCTGGGTTTACGAATTTGCCGAATCCCGGAAAAGATTTGACCCCATGCGACTCACTAGACCTTTAGAAATTTTCTTCAACAACCCACATTTTATTGTTCAGCCTTGGAACCTCTCTTTTTTTTTTTTATTTGTAGTGAACCCGCCGAACGCCCCAGCGAACGCTTGTTCTTTGACGTTTCAGTCTAATCCGAATTTCTTCATGTACCTAAATATTACTTGGACCGACGACTCGATATCGTTCAAAGTGCTAAATAACGTGCGGCAAACCCTCTTTTCCACATCCGTTCAAACGGACACTACGATTATGCATCATGTCTCGATCGAGTACGTTGAAAATAAGCTTTGCTTTTGGATCAACGGGGTTTCAGCAAATGTCTACAAAACACAAGCCCTGGTAAGTCTCCTTGGAATCAACATGAATTTTGAGCAACTGGGAATACTTAGCTTCTACGAAAAAAATTTAACCAAGCAAGAAATCATACAGCATTTCGTTGAAAACCACGTTTTAAACTTTACGGATGATGAAGTTCTAATTGACTAATTAAATAAAAGGATGAAAAACCTACAGCACCGCAAATATACCCTGATCTTCCACAGGGAGAGGATCAGGAGTTCAATTTCGACTAAGTAAGATATCCGAAATCCGCGACTCCCTCGAAAAGGAAGTTGACCAAAGAGATCAACTAAGGAGAAAATACAAAACAGTATGGAATGTGTTTTACAACACGGCTCAAGTAGCAGGACTCGTCGCAGTTGGAAGCGGAACGGGAGCTGTCGGGACTCTGGCCACGGGTGTTGGAGCTTTCGTAAGCATTCCTCTCGGAGGAATAGCAATTTTTGGAGGTGTTCTTAGTGGAGCATGCGTGGCTCTCGGAAAAGCATCGATGAAGAAGGTCGAAAAGCACGAAAGTGTCAAAAGAACCGCAGAGTCCAGTTTGAACACAGTGAATGATCTGGTGTCTAGAGCTCTTGAAGATGGGGTTGTGAGCAATGAGGATTTCCATCACATTCTGCGGGAAATGGAAAACTACCGAGGTCACAAGGCTGGAATCAAGCACAGAACCAGAGCGGATTTAATTGAACTTACGGCTGATAGAGAACGTGAAATTCGTACAGAGGCAGAACAGGCTGGATTGGAAAAGGAAAAAAGAAGCTTTGGAGAGTCTCCGAAGTACATTGAATCCGTAGAAAATAAAAAATTAGAAATCAAACTTGTTTTGTATAAATAAAAATAAAATGGATCTTCCAAATCTAACGGATGACAACTGGGTTGAGAACCTGAAAGCGTACGGAGAGTATCGGAAAGAAATGTGGGATAATGAAGAAAAACCATGCGGCGTTTGGAGATGGTACTATGACAAGAAAAAACAAAAATGAAGGCTGAGATGGTGTTTGATGACAATTATCCTGTGTATATAACATGTTGGTACAAAAACGGGTTAGTAAAAGCAGAAGGTAGATACAAAGACGGCGTACCTAGAGAACCGTGGGAATTTTGTGCTGGACGGGATCCTTTAGTTACTGGATACGCCGCATTTGTAGTAACCTACTTGATTACAACCATTTTAAACTGGGTGTGGTAAACTACATAACAAAAACCTCTTGTGATTATTAATCACAAGAGGTTTTTTTTATTTCTGCACGACCTACTCATTCTGTCTCTTTAGCATCGTTGTAGGCTTTTAAAATTTCTGTCATGCGTTTAGCTTCCATCCTGATTCTTCTCTCGGGAGAATCCAAAAGAGCACTAGTAAAAATCCAAAATGCTACGATCATCTTTTATTTGAATAAAAGATGGCAGATTCGATTTATTTTGAGCTCGCTGATGATGAAATATTCCAAAAACTGGAAGACTCGTCCAAAGGAGATTTTTATATGTGGAATGGTACTAGTCTCGAAAACCTGTTTGTTGCTGCTAGCGGTTACAACGGAAACAAAGTAAGAATCCAGGCAATCAACCTTTTGATGTGTTATATTGGGTGGTATAAGGATAGATACAGGATGAGATTGTGTTTAAGACCACCTTGGATTTTTCCTGAAAGGACAGAGGAGTTCGAGGTTTTGAAAAAGACTCTTGAGTTTGTTACGAACGAACCACCGATTGAAAAAAAAGATATGACTATGTTAAAAAATTATCAAGACAAATTTGGTCTTGTGGATAACTTTTGTGAAATAATATATTAAAAGTAAAAATCAAAAATTTTTTGATTTTGATGAAGAGGTTAAAAAGATGCAGGGGAATTTTTTTCCCTGCATTTTTTTTTTTGGATAAATTAAAATGCAGGGGAATTTTTTGTGTAATTTGGATTGGGGTGAATTAAAAATACAAGGATGTTTTTCTGTGTAATCCTGTGTAAATTGTTTTTCTGTGTAATCCTGTGTAAATTATTGTTCTGTGTAATCCTGTGTAAATTGTTTTTTCTGTGTAATCCTGTGTAAATTATTGTTCTGTGTAATCCTGTGTAAATTGTTTTTCTGTGTAATCCTGTGTAAATTGTTTTTCTGTGTAATCCTGTGTAAATTGTTTTTCTGTGTAATCCTGTGTAAATTGTTTTTCTGTGTAATCCTGTGTAAATTGTTTTTCTGTGTAATCCTGTGATGTTATTTTTTTCTGTGTAATCCTGTGTAAATTGTTTTTCTGTGTAATCCTGTGTAAATTGTTTTTCTGTGTAATCCTGTGTAAATTGTTTTTCTGTGTAATCCTGTGTTGTTATTTTTTCTGTGTAATCCTGTGTAAATTGTTTTTCTGTGTAATCCTGTGTTGTTATTTTTCTGTGTAATCCTGTGTAAATTGTTTTTCTGTGTAATCCTGTGTAAATTATTGTTCTGTGTAATCCTGTGTAAATTGTTTTTCTGTGTAATCCTGTGTAAATTGTTTTTCTGTGTAATCCTGTGTAAATTGTTTTTCTGTGTAATCCTGTGTAAATTGTTTTCTGTGTAATCCTGTGTAAATTATTTTTCTGTGTAATCCTGTGTAAATTGTTTTTCTGTGTAATCCTGTGTTGTTATTTTTGAACACTTTACAGGGAAGAATACAGGGAAGCTTAGGGTAAAATAATGCAGGGGGATTACAGGGTATAAAAAGTTTTGTGTGTATTTTTTGTGTTAAGAGGTTTTTTTTGATTTTTACAGGGAAAATACAAGGGTGTCCTAGGATCCCCTTTTATATACTACTCAAATAATATTGGAATTCGAAATTCGCGAATACAAATCGTATGGTTAATTATTAAAAATTTATGTTTTTGATATTTTTGATATTTAACAGTCCTCGAATTAATGTGTATCTTCAATACGAAAGGTCACAATTTTCAAAAGATGGACGGCTTTTCCTCCCAGCTACATATACGAAGAAAAGAAACAAAAAAGAGTTTCTTACCACAATATTTAGTGCGATTCATAAGTTCATCAAGTATGTCCGTCTCCCAATTTTGTCTCATAATTAATAAACTTGGGTCATCGACAAACCACAGGTCTCTTCCTGGACAAGCTTTGACATGTTTATATGCTACCACACCTTGGCAAAAACATACTTCCTTATATGGAAGAGACCATCTCAAGGCACCGCCTCTAGAAGGGTCTGGTCCTTCTCTAAGAATACAAATATAGCTCTGCACCACAGTCAGATAAGCTGTTAATGACAATATTAATATCAATATTAATAATATTAACATTTGAAAAAGTGGGATCTTGATTTCGTTATATTCTTCGGACATTCCGTCATTGGGACTTTGCACCATTAATTGTCCCACACCCTCACAAAATCCAAATTAACTCCCAAGACGTCTTTGGAGAATTTCGTTGTCTACTGGAAACAGTGAGCACTAATCCCAGACGTCTTGTTAGGGTTTAGGATATCATTATTGTATAAACAATTACTTCAAATTACAACTTCTCATATGATCCAGACGATTTCAAATATGTGACTGGACACTACGAATGAGTCGTAAACTCGGCAATTGTATTCTGAGTTATAGTGTTAAATGTGCGTGATGGTCGCATTCATAGGTATCTTAATTTGGTGCGACAAGTATCTCATTGCTGAAGAGGATAATAAGCTGCTACTTCTATAGAATCCTTAAAAAGGCCTTGTCTTTGTTTGCTTTGGCTAAATCCTGTTCAAGTGCTGGATAACAAGCATATGTATATTAATAACATCTTACTCAAGTTAGACTATCTTTTGAATAAAGTGCTCAATCCCAAGAGGGAGAGCGTATAAAAATTCAAAGAACAGACCTTGACGATTGCCTTTTAAGCATGAAACGCAGAGTAACGACTACCTATTCTGGAAGGTCTGTTCTTTGAATTTTTATGTATATTAATAACCAACAATTAACAATGACAGGACATTCCTCGTTGACTTGGGGATGATTTGAAATGACCACCAATTATGACTGTTTGATATTTATTACCAGAAAAGTGGAAAAAGAGACACATGTAAAACCGAAAAAGGTACAATTTTGTTGAAGGAACAGAGTTCAACAAACCATAACCCCGCTTCTGGATACCGTTTGAAGTCAAATGATATACAATTTTAAAGCATATGATATATATTTTCTAAACACGAAATAAAACAAAATTGTCCGGGCCGACATTGCGGCTGATTCGTGGTGTCCACTCACATATGGAAGGGCTGAGCAATGACACTTGGTCCATGTTATTGATTCCGGCGTCACTGATTCTAATGTTCTTTACTTTTCTAATGTAGTTTACTGTTTATTTCATTAGATTATCTAATTAGGCCTAAAATGTCTCAGAAACTCTCGTACGTCATGCGGGTCTATGCGAAATCAGATTTTTGCGTTTGACGGGATATATTATGATATATCCATTTCAGAAAGATGGAAGGGCCCAAAATGCAACAGAAAAAAATCACGCTCAATAAAACAACCAAACAACAACAAAAAACACGATTGAGAAAGTTTTTCAAAAAGTATGCCAAGTTGCTCAAGGAATTAATTATGTACAACCTATTGTGGCAGAATATGTAAATTTCGGTTATTTTATAATAAAAATCAAATAACCAACGTTATTCTATGTACGCTTTATAATATGATATTGGTTTTCTTTCCCAACTTGCACACAAATGGAATCAGCCAAATTTCTTGCGTTTGTAGGTCAACAGAGCAAAATAATTTATAAAATAATAACTTTTTTTAAAAAATATTTCAATGTTTATAATTTTTATTCATTTCAGCAAACAAATTAAGAAAATCAGCAACAAATCACAAAAAGGCAGCAAGAAATATTAGAAATACAACGTTATGCAGTCACACTACCCAAACATTCTAAGTTACATAATAAAATAACCATATCAGTCCCAAAATAAATTATACAGTTACACATTCCTAAAACAATACAAGATAAAACTGAAACTTTATATCATTAGATGTCAAATCTCCATTTACGAAAGTGGCAAAAGAGTTTGTTTTTCTTCTTAGCAATGAAGTACTCTGTTTTTCTATTTATTTTAATAAAAGCCTTGAGACCAATGCTGGTGGGAGGTTTGTTTTGAAATTTACACACATAAATATAATATTTCACACTCAAGAACAAATATGTCAAAAATATGTCATCGGGCAAATTTGAATGGAATCGTACATTAGGGCTTTAAAATGAAATAAAACCGACGTCATTATGTTTTACTGCCTGAACAGAATTGATCATACTTCACCTTCTTTTTTAACCAAATCGACAGTAATAACTCTAATAGAGAGTGATCAACATTTAACCACAAATTGCCTCAGGCAAAACTCACTTCCTGGAACTAAATACCACACAACGTCATTTTTTGTAACTCATTGACTCATGTGTGTCATATACAATGTTAACTTTAATGACAGCCTGGCGATCTGATCGATTCATTGAGTAACTCACTACCTCAGGAGGGAGCACAAATTTTTATCAATTCTCTTTAGGTAGTGAAACGTAATGTATACTGACCTGTAAAGGTGATAACCAGAACAAAAGAAACATCAAATTCCATCCTCATATTCTTAGTATTTGTCCATCGTCTTGAAAATCCAACGTTGATGGAAAAAAAAACCCGGATTGTTCTTTGGTAGCAAGTAACTTTGTGATCAACAGACAACGAATGCTAATTAATGTGTCTACTCGGAATTAATGTGAACTAATTAATGTGAGTGTCACAGTCAGATTGTCACATTATTAAAATTTGGCACGTGGCACTAGGATTCTAAATAATTTAGTAGCAATATACTTGATATAGGCCTAATGTAAGAAAATTTAATTAAAATTACCTCAACAGTTGCCTTTGAAATTTACACACATAAATATAATATTTCACACTCAAGAACAAACATGTCAAAAACATGTCATCGGGCAAATTTGAAGGGAATCGTACATTAGGGCTTTAAAATGAAATAAAACCGACGTCATTATGTTTTACTGCCTGAACAGAATTGATCATACTTCAGGCAAAACTCACTTCCTGGAACTAAATACCACACAACGTCATTTTATGTAACTCATTGACTCATGTGTATCACATACTACATCTAGCTATAATGACAGCCTGGCGATCTGATCGATTCATTGAGTAACTCACTACCTCAGGAGTGAGCACTAATTCTGATCAATTCTCTTTAGGTAGTGAAACGTAATGTATACTTACCTGTAAAGATGACAATCAAAACAAAAGAAACATCAAATTCCATCCTCATATTCTTAATATTTGTCCATCGTCTTGAAAATCCAAAAACGAATCGTTCTTTGGTAGCAAGTAACTTTGTGATCAACAGACAACGAATGCTAATTAAAGTGTCTACTCGGAATTAATGTGAACTAATTAATGTGAGTGTCACAGCCAGATTGTCACAATATTAACATTTGGCACATAGCATCAGGATTCTAAATAATTTAGTAGCAATATATTTGATATAGGCCTAATCTAAGAAAATTTAATTAAAATTATATCAAAAGTATGTACTTTGTGGTCTAGTAGTAAATTCCTCAGATTTAATATGTACTTTCATACAGTGTATGCAAGTTAGAAAAGAAATAGTTTTGACTGTCTAGAATGTTTCGTTGCCTTGGAAACATTACAATAGGTCATGATCTATAGGGTTGTATGTGGTTGACTTTTTTTTGCCGAATTTCTCCAGTAACATTCTACATAGTATAAACTATTCCCTTTCCCTTTCTGACATATTTTTACAGTTTCGTTAAGATCGGAGCACCTTTTCTGTTTGTGACGCCTGTAGACCATAAAATTTGATTTTGGTAGGTTTTCACCTTTTTGCTTATAACCATGACAACTTGACAATGCTTCGTCGCGAGAAGGTCAAACTATACGTTTTCTGAATCATTGGGGTGAGTGGCAGAGGATGATATAAGTACTACCAAACACACTACTTGGTTTACTGTGCAGCAGGCGAGCAGTGTGAGTAACATGACATCACTGCTTTGCTATGCTGCATAGAAGTGCATGCTTAAATTTAAATTTTTACAGTTATATTTACATAAAAAACGCTGTGAACATGCTGGTTGATTTCACATTTTATGTTATGTACAGAAGGTGTGAATTATCCTTTAAACACGCATCACTTTTGTTCTGAAATCGACCAAGTAATATTATATCACTCATACATAATTTCTAGACAGTTCATTGGTTGATTACCATTTGTCATTTTTACTATCACCCTCGCCGTGTGATAGTCTTTACCATCATATAGTGCTCTGCCGTAGTGCGTCTGCGCCAAGCCGTGCGCTGACTCTTGGACTCGCCGATTTAGTTATAGGGTGGACCCTAAAACGTGAAGTATATCAAGGCAAAACATGGTTTAATGTTGATGGAAAATGTATTTCCTACCTTAAATAGTATTTTTAATTAATAGAATTTATGCATGAGTGATACAAAACAAATATTAACTGTCTTAAATTCGTGTAATGGTCGAAATATAATCACTCGGTGAAAGATGTATTGTTCCATTCCACGAGCGGGAAACTCATAGACAGTTAATATTTGTATAATGACACACGCACAATCCCTAAAACAACATCTTTTGCACAGAGTTCAATTGGATTTGAAATGTAAAGTGGCAGTTGAAAGTCTAGTGATAACACTTTTGCAGTGCATGATGGGGCTTTCTTAAATCATCCTCTGGGTGAGTGGCATGATTTGATATTGTTTTTGAAATTTGACCACTGTGTTTTTAATGTCAACTTTGAGGACTTTCGACACCTTTTATGAATGTACACATAATAGATTCGGAATCAACATCCACGGGTTAACAAAAACACCTCCCAAACCTCTTATGGATCTCTGTATAGAGCGCAAATAGCTCCCCAACTAAAAGATTGATGAAGGCACAACATTGAAAGTACAGCAACCTCTGTAGCGCCTGCATGCTTGATTTGCTGTGGAATTGATATTCCATAGTGAATGATTATGCAGAAGTTTGTATTGTATTCAAATAGTGGCTTTTTCCATCCATGTCTTAATTCTGAATTGTCACCTAATTTGGGTGTACTTTGTCTATGGTCCAATCTCTATCATGGAAAATTTGCTATATCTTTCTAAATACAATGAGTGTTTGTTCTAGATTTATGTTTTAGCGTTTCATATTTGAAAGAACTAATGTTTAATTGCAACATTTCGAAACCGCAAACCTAAACTGGGTGCTATGATGTACAAGATTGGGCTACGAGTATGCATTTTACCAAGTGGGCAATAGGTATTTCCTTCATGTTGCCAATGCATGACTTTCTTTATTATACTCAAAAACGGATTTTATTATACTAGAAAGTTGTTTACGTGCATGTAGGCTCCTTCACAGCCGGTTTTTGTCGTGTATGTTTACGAATGAGCTACATGCAGACTGGGTTGCCAGGGACTACCAGGACAAAGTATCGTTTTTGACTATTATATAACAATGTAAATATTAGCAAGATTTGGATTTGACCTCCTATCAGGTTTACTGATAACATCATTAATTGGAAATCTGAAATAAACACTTATTTTGTAAACAGGTGAAACTCTATGATTATTTATGTTACAAAACTATATTTTCTAGAATTGCAGAGAGTACAAAACATATTGGCCGGTTCTTTTTCACACAGTGACGTTAACTAGGCAATGCCCTATACCTATAACATACACTGTTTGTAGAGGTCACGCGTAAATAATGAGAGCACTGTGTATTGTGTATAGGAAAATGAACAGTAACTGCAGTATGATGAACTCAAACGTGGTATACCACAGCCAAGACTAATTGGACAGTTTTTCGATGATTTCTTCAGAAATATACTGATTTGGAACGCCTAATTTCAATATGTTAATAAGAAAAATATGAGCTTTCACCTGATACCAAAATCTGAATTTTGATGTGGTAAAGTGGTGGGATGAGGCTGTCAATCAGGTTATCCATTCAAGCGTGACTGTGTTTATTGCCAAAATACTCGCTTTGCCTGACATTGTCATGGTCGATGATTTAAGATAATGAAATTACCCAGGGCGTATCATATCCGATCGAATAAATTATGCATTCATTATTAGAATTAATGAATATGAATTTTCAAAATACCTTGAAGTAATTAGGTCTTGGTCTTCTGGGGAAACTTTGCACTTTACGTCGGGTCGCATTGCAATGTTTTCCCGTTTCTATAGCATTCTTGTCATGTATCCATAGCAATGGATAAGTTTAAATAAATCGGAACATTTTTGACCCCTATGTGGTAAAAAAACTGACCATCCCAGCTTTGATCTTTTTTACTCGAACGCAAGAACGGTATATCGCAGCAGGTCAAACTATACTTTCACTGAATAGCTGTGCGTGTGTGCAATGGATAATAGATGCTGTACTTACTATTTTGCATGCTGGATCGGCCCCCGTGTTACTGCTTTTTACCCAAATTTGATTTTTCAAGGAGCGGCTCTTTTCAGCATGATGCAGTCATGTCTACAGTAGAATTCATCTCGACCTTTGCAGGACTTAACCCCATTAAAAGCTATTAAACCAAGATAACACTCATTGAAACAGCTCAACTGATTAAATCGGATCTTCTCTGGCTGTGCACATGTGACTGTTTTCATGTGCGATATCGCAATAAAGTTTGTATTATAGCTTCAGTTGGGTAACCGATTATAAAGGAAACGAAAGGAAAAAATGGTATGTGTACTTTTGTTCACGAAATGAGACAATGGCGTGCTTTTTGTAAACCAGCATTCTTGAAAATGAGCAACATAATGATTGTTGACTTAACACGGTTTGGAAATAATTTCTTCATATTTTTGGTGTTATCTGTCGTTTACAGATCCTTCCTAAAACACAAAAGTGAGAGTATTTGCCAAACATCTAAATTAGCTAAAAATTTAGGACATGTTACAAAACTATATTGTCTAGAATTTTAGAAGAGTACTTTTAATATTGGCCGGTTATTTTTCACACAGCGACGTTAACTAGGCAATGTACTATTACCTATAACATTAACTAAAACACCAAAGTACGAATATTTCCAAACATCTAAATTAGCTAAAAATTTAGGAAATGTTAAAAACTATATTTTCTAGAACTTTAGAAGAGTACTTTTAATATTGGCCGGTTATTTTTCACACAGCGACGTTAACTAGTCATATCCCCATACTTATAACGTAGGGCTATTTGTAGAGGTCACGCGTCAATGGGAAAGAGCACTGTGTATTGTGTATAGGAAAACGGACAGTAACTGCAGTATGGACCCACCAAAACGAGGTCTGCTTGTTGACAAGGGGTAGTCTTCAGTGAACGTCTCTTTTCAGAGCCATGCTATCTTATTCTTAGGTACTTTGTCCTTGGCCAGAGCACCTAACGCTCTTTCATATTTGCTTGATTTGATCTGCGTATCGTTTTGAGATCTCGCTAACAGCTTCTAACTGTGAAACTAGCTATGTGATATGGTTATGCCGTCAAAGCAAAGCATTACGACAGATAGACCTGATTCAAAGCTGGGAACCGTCTCCAAGTGAAGATAAAGAAGACGTACCAGCACAAGACACTCAGACCTAAACGTGCTAAATGGCATTCCAACTGACAGTATAAGACTAAGTTCCTGTGACCAGTCATTGCACATCCCAGTCCAGCAGTACAAGCTCTGCCCATCTAACTCTAACTCAAGGGTCTGCTGGGTAATATAGGGTCATTGACTTTGCACGCTGGTTTACGCCACTCATACCAGCTGTTCCTAGCCTGAAAGTAGGATGGAGTGCCCAATCTCTGATGATGATTTGTTATATCTATCTCTGAGGGAAGCGGGACGGTTGGGATCCCTTAAAACTATTTAACCCACCAGCGTCTGGTCCAGAGACCTGAGAGAATTGTTTAATGCCTACCCAAGACAAGGAGATATGGAGCTCAAGAAATACCTCCCGAGACACGTTCAAAGAGGCATTATAATGGAGTGCACCTCTGTATAAGGGTAAATTAAGGTTCTGAAGGTGACTGCAATGGTGATCTACCAATGAATAACTTCTCTAGCATGGGCAATTCCAATCGCTGTGGAATGATGCAAAATGCCTTCGTACTAATTTCCTTTAAACTTTAAATGCAGCAGCCAAGCATGTGTTAACAGCATAAGATCAATAGCATAATGGCAAACTATTTTTTTTTTTTGAATGATTAAGGTAGAAGAAGCTTTTCCTAACCAGACGTATTTCCTAATTTGCATATTCAAACTTCGCGCTGCGGAATGATGCGCATGGGAGCAGCATTTTTTCACTAAAACATTTTTAGCAAACTCTGTGGGTTTATTACTCTGAGATACTAAATTTGTCAGTTAATAAATTGTCACTTAGTGTAAAGCTTATGACGTAAACAACAATATCAGTAATCATTTGAAGAAAAAAATAGACATGTCTCTTTATGCCAATTTTTTTTCGACACTAGGTCATGTTGCGGAATAATGTAGCGAAATCAAGTAAAGTTCTTTTGTTAGCCCAGGTAATTTAATTTATAACTGATTCCACTGCATCTAAGGTCCGCTATCTCTAAGGTTCGCTATCTCTAAGGTTCGCTATCACTAATGTGTAAAGTCTATGGAGATCAGAATCCCGCTATCTCTAATAGAGAAAAGGGTTCGCTATACCTAAAAAAGGTCCGCTACTTCTAAGGTTCGATATCACTAATTTAGAATAAGGTTCGCTAGTTCTAAGGTTCGATATCACTAATTATAAATAAGGTTCGCTATCACTAATTTAAAATAAGGTTCGCTATCACTTATTTTGAATAAGGTCCGTTATCACTGATTTATTGAAGGTTCACTATCTCTAAGGTTCGTTATCACTAATTCCAATAAAGGTCCGCTATACCTAAGGTTCGCTATCACTAATTTTGTTTCAGGTTCGCTATCCCTAATTAATTAAGGTTCGCTATCTCTAAGGTTCGTTATCACTAATTTCGATTAAGGTTCGCTATACCTAAGGTTCGTTATCACTAATCTTGAATAAGGTCCACTATCTCTAATTTTAAATAAGGTCCGCTATCTCTAATTTCAAATAAGGTCCGCTATCTCTAATTTTAAATAAGGACCGCTATAGCGAACCTTATTTGAAATTAGAGATAGCGAACCTTATTTAAAATTAGAGATAGCGAACCTTATTTAGAATTAGAGATGGCGAACCTTATTTGAAATTAGTGATAGCGAACCTTAGAGATAGCGAACCTTAGAGATAGCGAACCTTAGAGATAGCGGACCTTATTTAAAATTAGAGATAGCGAACCTTAGGGATACCGGGATTGTTAAAATTAGAGATAGCGGACCTTATTTTAAATTAGTGATAGCGAACCTTAGAGATAGCGAACCTTCAATAAATTAGTGATAGCGGACCTTATTTAAAATTAGAGATAACGAACCTTATTTAAAATTAGTGATATCGAACCTTAGAAATACCGAACCTTTTTCAAAATTAGTGATATCGAACCTTAGGTATAGCGAACCTTTTTCGTAATTAGTGATAACGAACCTTAGAGATAGCGAACCTTAGAGATAGCGAACCGTAACCATTTCAATAGGCATCAATACATTAAAAACTTGTGATTGTTAAGAGTAACAAAAATCAAAATGGGCATCAGCAATGACAACAAAAACAGCTAGTAATTCAATAATATTATAAACAGAGCAGAATTAGGTGGACGAGGCGGTATCTAAAATAAACCAAAAAGCCAAAATATGGAAAGAAGAAGAAAACAAAATACCCCAATGCCCTGACGCCTCAAAGACAACTAGCACAACTAGACAACCGCACTATGATTATGTAATTGAGGTTCTTGGACTATGCCATTATTGGGATGAAACTCTTGTGGTCCATAGTGATAAGATCAATTAACGAGGCCTCTTAAACTGATGGCTTTTTGTTTGCTAATTACCATAGAATCTATATAGCGGTTATTGCCAAAGTTGCAATATGGTGGCACAATTGGGCGGCAAACTGTATGCAAACAACACGGCATTTCCCGGGCATACTAATTATACATGTTCTACATTGTTGTATTTTAAAACAATGAAGACCAAAATTGACGTTAATGCCATGATTGGATCATGGAGTAATTAAGTAATGTCAATCACAAATTGTTACAGGTCATTTGAGGTGGACTAAGTTTATATTTGGATTGGCAGAACACCTTCCCCAATCAAACACATTTCTCATGCATTTGATCATCTTCTACTCTTCTCTAGAAAAATCATTATAATACCAAATCTACACACCATGGAATTCACCATATCACGTCCAAGCTCACATTGGGCGCCCCATTCCTTTTTTAAAGGAATTTTTATTAGCTTTACCTAAACGATGTCAACTGCCTGTCTTGGTTGTCATACCCCTTGATGAAACCGTTGACCCAGATAATTCCGTATTCTTCACCGACGTTGACGAGATCAAAACTTCGGGATTTGCAGTAAAGAAATCTCTCAGTTGTGGTGTTCTGTCTAATAAAATATCAGACAATATACGAAAGTAAGCGTGCATAGTTGGGTAAATGAGTAAGTGAGGGACAGAGGGGTGAGTTTTAATGTGTGGCTTTGCCTCAGGGATAAGTCATGGAAGCGTTGTAGTTGTAGTAAGCTCTTGTAGGGGTCTTGTGGGGAGTCTATTTTTTACTTCAATTCTTTCATCATTTTCCTTCACTACCTTTACCCTTCCTTCATCCTTTATTAACCTCATTAACTTTTTCCTCAAGACAACCCAACTTTTCACCCAGCCTTAGCTAGCAAACCGAGAAGCAGCTTCGGCGTAAGCAAACCGAGAAGCAGCTTCGGCGTGAGACTCTTAATAACAGTCATGTCTCTCTCTCTTTCTCTCTTACCCAATACGTATAAACGGCCTCCAAGCTGGCCATACCTGGTAATTTGGGTTTTACGACCCGAAACAGACATGTGGGGATCTTGGGCGGCCCAGAGGTGATCATTCATGACCAACCGGCTTGTGGATATGCATATGCTGTAATGCTCACAGAGGCGGATTTAAGGAAAAGGGCCCTGTCAGCAAAATATCCTGGGGCCCAGTAAGTAAAGAGTTGAAATCAGTAGCGTGCCTGAATTTTTGTAAGGACAAAATTTGGTAGGCTTTAGTGGATCACGGTTTACATACAGGGTCCTTTGTAGTTATAGAGTCAGCTTTGATGATACCATTGGGGGCCCTGGACCCATACTAGATGACCTATACTTGTAGTACCAATTCGTAGTCCCAATTCTATAGAAATTGTATTCCCAAATATTAAATTTCGGCCCTTGGGGCCCTTGACCTTTGACCTCTAGCTGTGGCCAAAACGGGCAAAATTTAATGAAACTTTTCAAATATCATAAAAGCTCATAAATGCGGGTATAAATAGAAATCCTCTTGCATGCACGGACATTATATAACCATAAATAACAGGGGCAACTGCTGACTTGCTGACAGCTTAAATCCGCCACTGAATGCTCACCAACGCTTGTCCCAACTATGGGTCAAATAGCTGAGGCAGTTCACTGCCTTAGGTGTCAGGAGTTCTTTCCAGAAACGGCAAGATGGCGTGGTGAGAGTACTTCATTATATCTGCCAGTGACGAAAAGCAGGAGTCCTGGAACCAGTACTTCAGGCTTTCTTTGGATGGATACGAAGTTGCAAGAGTGAAGGACGGACGCTAATATCAGATAAACTTAGAGTAAGGGCATTCTGCTTGAAAACAAAGCTGTAGGAGTTAAAGCCACAAAATATGGTGGCCATTTTGAAAACTAAGGTGGCCATTAAAATTGTAACGTTCTTTGAACTTTTATTTGTACTCCTTGGCATTATAAACACGGGTGTTACTATTGCTTCCGGTTTAAGTAATTCTTAATTTAAGATAAACATTGTAGTCCAATTAATGTTGTTAATATGTTCATTTCGATTTTGCAAATGACAAGCTGAAGAGTTGCTGAGCAGAGTCGAGTCCTCAGTAGCAAAGGTCGGACTAAACATGAATGCAACCAAATCTAAGGTCATCGCGAACAACCACACTAGCATAGATACCATCCTATAACGGTATTGAGCTTGAGTAGGTACATGACTTCACTTCAAGTACCTTGGAGCCAAGACACTCAAGGCAGCAAACTCACTAAAACATCTCGAGGTCAACACTTCCTAAGAAATATAAATACCGTATGTATGCAACAGTAGAAGCTGTGTTGCTGTATGGCTGTGAACCATAGACTGTCATCATAAGCTGACCAAGGAACCCGGGCCAAGGAATTAGATAATAAGGTGTGATGTGCCCTGAGTAAATTAATTTAATAGTTAATCTTTGTTTACAATTAAAATATATTTCATGAGACATTTTTGGGAATCCCCTCTCATGCATCAAGTTGAGCAAAAACAAATTGAATCATATCTAATTTTGGATTGTTGGATATTAAACCCCCGTTCTCAAGATTGTTCAACGTATTGCACCATTAGGGGAATCCTCGATGATGTAAAGTGAATGTGACATCATTTTGGAAATTCTCCAGGAAGTGGATGTGACAGAATGTTCTATTAATAGACAATGGGCTTTTGGGAGTATAAAAAGTGAAAGCCATTGAGTTTGCTCTTTGCAGAATATAAAGAGCGTTTGTAAGCTCTCAATGTGTTGGTCGTCGTTGTGCTTCAAAAAGAGGTACATTTGAACCAGGCTGCACAACCAATAATGTGCTATTTTAATACAGCAACGAAGGAAATTTTGAGTACACGAAGGTGCTCGTCCTCCCCAAAGGATATAAGATCTTCTGTTGAATTGCTGGAGTCTGGTTTATAAAACTACACATCTGTCAATAAAGTGGATTAGTGCAGAGAGAAACCCGTTTGCTGGAGAAAGCGTGATTAGTGAAAGAAGCATCATTGAGAGCAAGGAGTTAGTATTTGGAGCCTTCGCAGAAAGCAGCACCATTTTATGCAGGATTTTATACGCAAAGGATATAAATGCAAGTGTACAATGGACTTTACTGAACAATGATTTTTGCAGGATAAGCAAACAAAGCTATATACATCAGCCAGCCAGAACATTGTAACAGATCAGTATAATCGACACGAAGAAGACTGCTGGTTAAGTTCAGATTAGTCAAAATTTTGACTGTGTTCATTTATTGTTCATGTATCAATCATATTTTACTTTTAATTAAAGAGTTTGTTAACTTAATCAAACAGTGTATTATCGTTGTGCATTCGTGTGAGTTTAGGGAAAAAGTGACCTTGGCCTTGAGTCATTACGGCTCGTAACAATGGTAGTTACGACAGGATGCTTAGAACAATCTTTAACGTTTACTGGAATAAGCACCTAACAAACACTGTACATTGGGACATCCCTAATAGACAGATATAATCCCGGGAAAACACTGCTGCTTTTTCTCATCAAAACCATATACATGTACTTATTATGTATGTTACTTTGGATAAAAGAAGTGAAATAAACCTAGGGGCTACCTCAAACTATGTTTACTTATATGATTGGCATCAGTCACTTTATCAGTTAGATATATACCAACTCGTCCAATGACAGGTTTCTGATCATCAATGATATTCAAGGTATCTTCGGTCAATGTAGCCGCATAGACTTCGACATCTTTTACCAAAAGCATATCCGATCTCTTTTTGAACAAAATCCTCAAACTCTCGTTGGGTTGCCGGAGATAGCGTGCCTACGGGACCAAGGAAAGAGTGGCTCCCTTTGATAGAAATGAATAAGTAACATCAAAAGCGTTTAAATGCGGTTGGCGTCATGTGACGTCATGTGACGTCATGCCAAACTATATTCGTCAGTTTACAAACACACGCACTAGGATCCATAACATGCTCATCTATCAGGGGCATAGTTCTTTAACCCCAATACATTTGTACATTCATTGAATGACCTTTAAAAATTTGGGTACAAAAACTCATACTCTGTAACTTGAGTTTTAATTAAGGTTATTGAACTATGCAACTGGAATGAGGCCATCGTGGTACATAGTGACGTTTAAGGAACTTAGGTGTTGGGTACCCTACCCATGGTACCCACTGCACACATGTTAAACATGTTAAACCCAAAGCAGTATTGCGCATTTCGAATAGTCTAGGAGCTAATTCTCATACTGGTCTTAATTTTCGACCGAGTTCAACACCCATGGCAAAACATTTGGTGAAAATTGCATTTTGATATATTTTTTCTTAAGTGCGCTAATACGTTTAGAATAAAAATTTAGAGGGTGTTCGATAGACTTGCTCCAAAAGTAGAGGGCTAAACAAATATATTTATTTTCAAAGGTAATAAATTATGCCTTTAAACGAATACTTGCATTAAGATTTACCTGGACAAGTAAACTGGTTTACACCTTTTCCATTGCATTCCTCAAAGCACCCTGTCCGTGATAATGAATCCTGACGATTTGGGAAGCAATCTTTGCAAGTTGCCACACATCACTGCTCATCGGTCTCATTCTTGGAGTTGCCATGTAATAAACTCTGCACTCTGCACACCATGGCAACGATCAACAAGATGTAGCGAGGTTTCATTTATATTTTCACTTCAATAAGATTACTGTTCGGGAAGAATAATGTAGATGGTTGGCCCCATTGGGTTATTTCAATTGATATCCAAGCACCCCTATGTAAGAAATGACAGGGAGTGTGAAATTAAAATGGGGGTTACCTGAATGGGCGACTCCATTTAAAATTCTTAGCTTCCTAGCTTACTAACTGACTAACCATTTGGTCTGAAATGGACATATCTCTAAATGCCACGAAGGTATGACCCCATGAGTGGTGTCATATGAAAGAGAAAAACATAAAGAATATAATAAAAACATTTTCAAACGTCGGAGGTCATCCAGGGGTCACAGGGGTAAAAAAAGGTAATTTTAACTGAAAATGCTCCGATTGAGCTTAAATTTAAATGCAATGATCCTTGTGACATTCTAAACATGTTTAAAACATTAAAAAATTTATTTAAGGTCATTAGGGGTCATAAAGGGGTCAAAGGTCAAGGTTCTCAAAATGCTCCAATTGAGCTGAAATTTAAATGCAATGATCCTTATGACATTCTAAACATTTAAAAAATATTTTAAGATTCATTTAAGGTCATTAAGGGGTCATAAAGTGGTCAAAGGTCAAGTTTTCCAAAATGCTCCGATTGAGCTGAAATTTAAACGCAATGATCCTTATGACATTCTAAACATGTTGAAAAATTTTGAAATTCATTTAAGGTCATTAAGTGGCAATAAAGGGGTCAAAGGTCAAGTTTTCACAATGCTTCAAGTGAGCTGAAATTTAAATGCAATGATCCTTATGACATTCTTAACATGTTTTAAATATTTTAAAATTCATTTAAGGTCATTAAGGGGTCATACAGAGGTCAAAAGTCAAGTTTTCAAAATGCCAGCTTCTCACGATCAAGGTATATTAAAACGGCAATTAATAAAACAGTCTTATTAAAATTAATACTATCCTGCTCAGTATTGCTGCTTGATCAGATCGTCACAGTCATCCGCCTAACTTACCTCGTGCTCTTGCAAAGGCACAGTTGCTCTAGTTTATTTTATATTCTTTACTTTTCCTCTTTCATTAACACCACTCGGGCGGTCATACCTTCGTAGCATTTCGAGATTGTCCATTACAGACTCCGGGTGGCAGTGGTATAGGCCTACCACAATATACTGCCGAAGCCACATGGTTCGGCTATGGTGCGGTTATCGCTCTAGTTTTTGTTCAACAGCGAACTCTGGACAAAGAGAAGAAATTGCCACTTTCCAAAGATCTATCCTGAGAAGGCTATTAGACATCAAATGGCCAAAGAAAATCTCAAATCAAGAACTTTACGAGAAAACCAAGGAAACAAAGTGGAGTAATAAAATCAAGAAGAAGCGCCTCCTTTGGTTAGGACACCTCCTGACACTACCTGATGCTACCCAAGATTCTGATTTGCTTTTTTTTTTTTTTTTTTAAATTAAACTACATTTAGAATTTATGTATTTTATTTATATTAAATGAAGAGCCATGTACTATACTAGTATGCGATTTTTAAGGGGAGGCACTCAACTTTGGAAGTGACGGTTTGTTCCTGTCAATATGCACCCTTTTTGAAGTCAAATATACCGATGCCCCCTTTGAAAAAAAAAAAAAAAAAGTCATACCCGATGAGTATGACCCCATTTTTAAGTCCGGCTACCCAATGACCCTTTTTTCTAACATTGTATTATCAAAATGCACAAAATAATGCAGAAACTTTCAAATTCTGCAAATTTGCATTGTAAATTTGGGTAATTTCAGGAAAGAAATTAGATTTTGCTCCATGTTTTTCTACCCGAGTTTTATTGATTCGGCGAAAATAGAAATGGATGGAAACAGGGCCGTAGCTAGCCACGGGGTACGGGGGCACCCGCACCTCACATGATTTTCAGGGATAAAAAATAAATTTGGTTTTGCCCCCTCAAAATGTGTAACTGGAGTTTGCTAAGAATACAGCAAATTATTCCTTTTTATCTGCCTTCGTCAAAAAGTGCTCCTCTCTGATGACCATAATGTCCCCCTTATTTTGCATCAGTGAAGCTCCAAAACTGATTTAATTTCAGTTGTGCAATAATTTAATTTGTCAAAGTGTTTCTTTTGTACAATAAGATCAATCATGAAAAACGTAAGAGAATAGTCTAAACAACGCTTACTTTCTTGACATCCCTGTCGCCCTGGGGGGGCACTTAATATGAAATGGATATAGGTGTAGGGCTGACACTTTCACATTACAGGGCATTCGGTGAGAGCAAAATGTAAAAAATATGGGGGCATTGGGTGAGAGCATGATTTTTGGCATTCGGTGAGAGCAAAATGTAAAAACTATGGGGTCGTTGCGTGAGTACATATGACCTTTTTCTTAAATGAAAACTTTGGGTGAGAGCCGAAACAGTGCCACAGAAACCTTGAACATTGAATTTCTAGTTCTATGACTTCTAATTTCTTTGGGTTTTTTTTCAAAATAAGTAACAAAATCAGTGATAAATGAAAGTTGCTGTTCAAATTGAAAATATGGGTCTTTGGGTGACAGATCAAATGGAAAAATAAGGGGTCTTCGGTGGCAGACCATGTGTTCGTACACAAAATGGGGTCTTTGGGTGACACCGATGCTGCAAAAGGGGGTCTTAACAGCCCTACGCGTCACCTCCTAAGTGGGAGTGCCCCCCGGACCCTGTCGTCTTGCGTTCGTGGAAAGTGAAACTATTTTTAAGATACGGAGTACCAGACAGGAAGGATGAATAACATCTGAAAAATGAGAGTGCAGATGCCATAAGGGACGCACCATGGAGTTTTGGTCAGGCGGGGTTTTCTTTATTTTTTTTTTTTTGTTTTTCAATTTTTATGTACTAGTATACCTTTACAAAGAGTCCCAGCAGGCACAAAAATGTTTTTAAAACGTTTAAAGCAAGTTACATTATTTTAAAATAGTTGTAGTAGGTTATCAATAAATGTGTTTTAATGTTAAGAAAACGTTTTATACTTTATACAACTCGACATTTAAACGTTTTCTGACAACCTTTTATAACCTTTTGCGAATGATATCAAAAACGTTTTGTGTTTGCTGGGGTATCAGTAGATTTCTCCGTAGTCCAATTGCCCATTGTGCATACTCTGGCTATTGCATTTAAGCTTAAAACTCTGATTTAATTAATTTGTGCACAATTGATATATTTTCACATCTTTTTAGTCACCTTACTCCCTCTGTTTGTTAGCCTCCCTAACTCGGGCTTTCGCGATTAATAAACTGGTAGAGAATTGTTCAGTATTGAAGTGGTATTATAATAATGCCATTATGATATGTTGCATTCAATTATATAAGCCTACGTATACTTTACTTTTACTATCACTAATATAATTATATAAACCTTTTCATAACCATTTTATACTAGTGTTTTGATGTAATAAATATCAGTATAACTATAATTTCGAGTTCAACTGAATGCGTTTATCATGATTAATAACATGTTTTTATCTATCAAAAATCGACTATGGCATAGTCTAGGGTATCAGTGAGGCGACTTTTTTTGGTCTGACTTGTGGGTGGATTTTTCACCCCCGGAAATAAAATGTGCGCCCTTAATTACACACCAACACGTACCCCCCCAGCAAACACAAAAACGTTTTAAAAACATTTTAAATAAGTTATATTTTGGTTTTGGTTTAGGTAAAAACGTTTTAATAACATTAAAATGTCGGGTTATATAAAGGTCATGATAACGTTTTAAAACGTTTTGTATGAAAACACACTACAACAATATTTTTAAATGTTTTCAAAAATGTTATTGTAAACTATTTTTGCAAACATTTTTGCCAAATATTGTGTCAATACTTAAATAACATTATGTTAAAATGTTTGAACCCGGCAAACACAGAAATGTTCTCAAAATGTTTTTTTCAAAACCTTTTAATAACATTTAAATGTCGGGTTATATAAAGGTCATGAAAACGTTTTTAAAACGTTATTGAAAATATTTTGGGCAAACATTTTTCGCAAAATATTTTTTCAACTCAAAATAACATTCTGTTTAAAATTTTTTGTATCAAGTTTTCAAGAATGTTTTTGGAATGTTATTAACACGTTTTTATACCCTTTATATAACCCGACATTTAAACGTTTTCTGTAAAACATTTTTGTTTGGTGAGCAGTAGATTATCAAAAATGTTTTTAAGGTTATGAAAACGTTTTATACTCTTAATATACCCTTTATATAACCCGACATTTAAACGTTTTCTGACAACCTTTTATAACCTTTTGCGAATGATGTCGAAAACGTTTTGTGTTTGCTGGGCCATGTGCGCATTTAACTTTAATTGCATATTTTGATTATTAAAAGCCTCGCTATTGTACCTGTAAAAGAGACTGCAAACTGTTAGTTGTTGCTAAGCAGCACGACGCCAACTAACAATTGATAAGGGAATCCCGAGCAGGGCTTTCCCCATCGATTTATTGATTACCTCTCATCGTCATATAGGGACGATGTAAAAAGACTAAATGGATAATAAAGTTATTACCAAATACATTAAACAAGGTAAAAGAGTGTAAATGTTATTTTTGCAGTATATAACTCATAATACCTTTTCATTTATAGGATTTAGACATTAAATATGATTGCGCCTTTTAAATGTGTGACTGGTCAGCAATGACATGTCTCAATATTTTAGGTCAAAAATACGTCTTAATGTTTTTGATTGTTAACATTTTGAAGGTGGACCCGAAAATCAATATGATTATTGAATTATCTGGGTCAGTTAGATCAGCAGCTGAACACAGGTCATGTTTACATGTGTTATTCTGAGCCGTTAGTTAGTTACCTGTCGTATGCCTATTTAGTAGTTCACCGTTCTTATCGCTGTTACATGTATAGGGCTACCAATTCTAATTCAAATTCCCAGAATACTTTCTATTATCATTAACCACATTAAATTAGTATTCAGAATGCCAACCTTACGACGAATCAGATGAACTTATGTTAGATTTTGGATAGTTCGGTTTTGAACTTGTCTGCAATTTATTCGTGGTGACGCTATTCACAATGCCGTTGGATTCAACACAAGTTTAATTGGTGAGTAATTTTTTGATTAATTATAAGCAGCGTAATGAAGGTTTAATGATAGATTAAACACTAAATGATTTCTTTCAAACAAATGAGAATTGGACAAAATAATGAGAATTGACAATTTTCTCATTTCTAAAAACTTTCTCATCCAAATGAATGACAAATACTAATAAACCACGTGTCAATAACATGTCATTGTTTTAAATGAGAACAGCTACAATCTTGGAAAAAAGTACTTGGAACGCTTGGCAGAATTTCTTACGATCATGGAAATGACGTATTTGTGCTTGGGAACAAACAGTACATCTACAACAATGATTTACCCTCCCCTCCCCATTAATCAATGTTGGACACATTGAGAAACCGTTGAAGACATTTGTATTTCTCAACATTGCATGGGGAAAGGGGGTGAAAGTCTCCCGTTATTTACACGCAAGCGTTCCAAGACATATTTCCAAGATATCATCCCAGCAAACACAAGACGTTTTCGACATCATTCGCAAAAGGTTATAAAAGGTTGACAGAAAACGTTTAAATGTCGGGTTTAAAGGGTATATTAAGAGTATAAAACGTTTTCATAACCTTAAAAAACATTTTTTGATAATCTACTGCTCAGCAAACAAAAATGTTTTACAGACAACGTTTAAATGTCGGGTTATATAAAGGGCATAAAAACGTTTTAATAACATTCCAAAAACATTCTTGAAAACTTGATACAAAACATTCTTGAAAACTTGATACAAAACATTCTAAACAGAATGTTATTTTGGGAGTTGAAAAAATATTTTGCGAAAAATGTTTGACAAAAAAATTATAAATAACGTATAAAAAACGTTTTCATGACCTTTATATAACCCGACATTTAAATGTTATTAAAAGGTTTTGAAAAAAACATTTTAAGAACATTTCTGTGTTTACTGGGTTCAAATATTTTAACATAATGTTATTTAAGTATTGACACAATATTTGGCAAAAATGTTTGCAAAAACAGTTTACAATAACATTTTTGAAAACATTTAAAAATATTGTTGTAGTGTGTTTTCATACAAAACGTTTTAAAACGTTATCATGACCTTTATATAACCCGACATTTTAATTTGTATGAAGTACCCAGCAAACACAAAACGTTTTCGACATCATTCGCAAAAGGTTATAAAAGGTTGTCAGAAAACGTTTAAATGTCGGGTTATATAAAGGGTACATTTATGGTATAAAACGTTTTCATAACATTAAATAACATTTGTTGGTAATTTACTGCACAGCAAACACAAATGTTTTACAGAAAACATTTAAATGTCGGGTTATATAAAGGGTATAAAAACGTTTTAATAACATTCCAATAACATTTTTGAAAACTTGGTGCAAATCATTCTAAACAGAAAATTATTTTGGGGTTGAACAAATATTTTGCAAAAAACGTTTGCCCAAAATATTTACAATAACATGGTCAGGGATTTAGGTATTTGCAAATAAAAAAATCATTTGTTTTCTTTCAGATCGAAGACTCTATCACCTGAAATCTCCAATTGAATCATCGCATCTTGCAGCTTGAAACAAGTGACACACAATGCCTCGTCAAGGCGATCAAACTACCTATTATGCAATCAACTCAGATATTCCAATACCAGCACCAAAAGGTAAGCTGCCTACAGATTTTGCAATGTGTAACACACATGGGGGGTGGGGGTGGGGGGGTGTTTGATGATATGAGCGGTGGCCGGCCATAACCCCACACTTTTATCGCTCAGATTATGGGTTACCAGCTACATTAGGGTGAGTGAAGCCGACTGAGCAATCAGGGATTTTGATGCCCCCCTCCCTCAACTTTTGAAAACCTGCGCACGTCACTTAATGTGAGTCTTCACTATGTTTACCCTTTCATTCACCTGTCTTCCTTTTCCGTCTCTTTCATGTTTTGTACGCATGTCTTTGTCTCTTAGCTTCTCTGTATGTCTAGTTCTGAATACAGAATATTTTCCTTGTTGTATTTTTTTGCTCCTTTTTCTTTACATTTCCTTCTTTGCATCCATTGTGTAAATTTGTCATTACCTAGCTGGGGGTTTACAACCCCCACGCTAGGTATTCTAATGCTATCCGATTCTGCTTTCTTCTTCTTCTGGCAACAAAAACTAGGTAATTTCAAAATGCTTCTCCTTCTACATGTTACACCCTACAATTACGTAACTTGCACATATGTATCGGCTATATCCAGTGCCCATAGGGTGCAAACAGAATTGGGGTCAAAGGTCATTAAGGGGGAATTTCCGGTATATAACCAAATACCTTCAAAATGCTTCTTCTGCATGCCACATATTACATAGCACAATGACATCACTTACACATGTGCATCGGCTTTACCCAGTGCACATACCTTGCACACAGAATTGGGGTCAAAGGGCATTAAGGGGGTAAAATTTTACAATTGCATTATCTGGACATCTGTAAGGGGTATGGGGCTCAAACTCAGTGACAACAAATATCATGACCAGGGAACAATTTGCAGGGGTCAGGTCAAAGGTCATGCAGAGGTCAAATTTTGGAAATGCATTTTCTGGACTTCTGTAAGGGGTACGGGGTTCAAACTCGGTGACAACAAACTTAATGACCACAGGAACATTTTGAAACATTTTGCACCAACATGCTTACATGCCCCAGCTAGGTTTGTGGTCTATGACCACCATTTGCCACTAGTTTTGTTTTGTAATTAACGTCCATTCTATCATTTTGAAAAGGAAAAATGTCTAAAAGGTAAAAACAATTTATTATACTCTTATTTTTATTACAGGTCCACTTTGCGACGAAGAACTCTTGAAAATAGCCAATGCTCTCGTCGGCACAGACTTCCGTTATGTAGGATTCCTACTTGCCGTTCCCGACACACGGATGGCCAGTATCGAAAGAGCCTTCCCTCCCAAAGACAGAACTTTTGCAACTCTACGTGACTGGCGAATGAGAAGCTTCAAGCTGGTTCGTCCAAGTCAAAGTGTGGCGGAACTTACTGCAGCGCTAGGTGCAATGGGCAGGGAAGATCTAGCCAATTATGTGGTAGTGACTTTTCAAAATGCAATGGAATGTGCGTGATTCGATTGATGGAGACATTCGATTGATGGACACATTCTAGAAAACATTTAAACTTATGTAGTGTGGTAATGTGTTTCTGTTATACTGAGATAACACATAATGCCTGGGATTTGCATCATGATCATTGGAACATGATAAATCTGTAAGACTATACTACTATACCTTATATACATTGTAAACATCTGTTTGGTATCCATGTCAGCAGTGTATTTCATTTAGACATGTCACGTAAAAATAGAAACTTTGTCTTGCATGTCAGAAGAAACAGGCAAATAGACATTTATGCAGATGTTCTCCTTGTAGTAAGTCGATTGTGAAAATTCTGCCATTTCAAATTTGTAGGCCTAATTACATTGTGTATGTTCGAACCGGTGGAATGAACATCGATATGATGAGGCTGAAAACATTTAAAGGATTTTTTATTGTTCATTGTAAGATATTTAATTTAGCTGCAACTCTTGTAAAATGTGTGATATGTAATGATACTACAAAAAGGTTTTGTTTCCTGTAGATTGCGTGCAAATCTGAATACCAAATGCGTTTGATCATTTTTATGTCATGAAGTATATGCGTATTACAATGTCAAATCAGCCTCAGTGCAAAGTAGACTGGATGTGAAAATTCAAATTGATATTGAAATCATATTGTTAACGGCAAAATATATGAGAACAAAATCTTTTAAAGAAATTGTCATTATTATTTTGCTTGAAAAAGTTTTTTTTTCTGGATTTCTAAAAAATAAAACGAAAAACTTGTATCCAAAATCAAAATGCGCGCAGCATACGGTAAACAAACATTTTTAATGCCTAGGGACCGTTCACAAACACTTGTTAAGAAATTTCATCGCGAATTTTTTTCGGCCCCCCCCCCCCTTTTCAGATCTCAAAAATTTCAGGGCCAGCCTCTTGTGACATGAAAGTTATGGGTCAACGCCATAGAAAAGCATCATAAAATCAACTTCCCGGAAAAAAATGTTGGTCATTTTTTCAGCCCCCCCTTAGGAGGGTCAAAACTTAAGGGCCCCCATTTTGCATCAGGCCCCCCCCCAACAAGTGTTTGTGAACGATCTCTAATAGTAATACAGTAGTCACGTATAGATGTTGATTTAGTTTAACATTCAATAAACATATAGGCCTAGGCCTGCTAATTAAATAACAAGAATATGTTGTACGTATGTTATTTGAATGTGATGAATCATGTTCTAGATCTCCTTGTGAGAAATTCCGTGGAGATACTCTCCCAAACGTTACCGGAAAATAAACAGACAAATAATTAATACTAATAAATAAATTTTGGACTTATGTAACGCCATTTTCCAGATCTGCAGGATTCAAACCGCTGTAATTTCGCTGCATGCCATGGTGAATCATCACAATAAGATCGCATCAATTAGGATTCCTAGAATGTTTTATCTAGTTTTGAAAAATTAATTAATTTTTGTTTTGTCAAGAAGTTTTTGTTATTGTGACCGAAAAAATTTGGGCCAACCCCCCCCACAACAACAACATTTATTGGATTTTCTCCAAAACTGAGCATTTTTGCAGAAATCTGACCTCACAGATGGATTCACCAAGTCATTTCCATTCTAAATATGTACACTTTTATATACTTTAGACCAACAATTTATGAGATCCCAAACTGAGTTTCCATAATTCCAGGGTTAAGGCCACCCTTAACCCGCGATGTCGGAAATTTTTATTTGGTTATTCTTTGCAAAATATTATAAAATATTAGTAACAACTGTTACGAAAGTTTTATGATCATTTTAAGCTTATTATGAGGTAAAATGAACTAGTGGCAAATGGTGGTCATAGACCACAAACCTAGCTGGGGCATGTTGGTGTTGTGGAGGTATCTGACCCCTACAAAATGTTCCAAAAATGCGCTCCCCTGGTCATGGGGTTTGTTTTCACCGAGTTTGAGTCCTGTACTCCTAACATATGTCCAAAAAAATCAATTCTAAGATTTGACCCCAGATGACCTTTGACCTGACCTATGCATGATGTTCCATAATGTTCCCCTGGTCTTGAGGTTTGTTGTCACCATGTTTGAGCCCCGTACCTCTTACAGATATCCAGAAAATGTAATTCTACGATTTGACCCCAGATGACCTTTGACATGACCCTTGCACAGTGTTCCAAAATGTTCCCCAGGTCAGTAAGTTTGTTGTTGTGGAGTTAGTTTGAGCCCCGTACCCCTAACAGATGTCCAGAAAATGCATTTAGAATATTTGACCTCTACATGATCTTTGACCTGACCCCTGCAAAATGTTCCCCTGGTCATGAGATTTGTTGTCACTGAGTTTGAGCCCCATACCCCTTGCAGATATCCAGAAAATGAAGTTATAAAGATCTGACCCCAGATAACCTTTGACCTGACCCCTGCAAAGTGTTCCAACATGTTCCCCTGATCATTAAGTTTGTTGTCACCAAGTTTGAGCCCCGTACCCCTTACAGATGTCCAGGAAATGCGTTTCTAAAATTTGACCTCTGCATGACCTTTGACCTGACCCCGCAAAATGTTCCCTGGTCATGAGATTTATTATATCGAGTTTGAGCCCCATACTCCTTACAGATGTCCAGATAATGCAATTGTAAGATTTTACCCCTTAATGACCTTTGACCCCAATTCTGTGTGCAAGGTATGGGCACTGGGTAAAGCCGATGCACATGTGTAAGTGACGTCATTGTGCTATGTAATATGTGGCAGAAGAAGCATTTTGAAGATATTTGGTTATATACCGAAAATGCCCTTTAATGACCTTTGATCCCAATTCTGTTTGCACCATATGGGCACTGGATATAGGCGATACATATGTGCAAGTTACGTAATTGTAGGGTGTAACATGTAGGAGGAGAAGCATTTTGAAGTTTGTTGCCAGAAGAAGAAGAAGAAGAAAGAACTAGTGACAAATGGTGGTCATAGACCACAAACCTAGCTGGGCGTGTTGGTGTTGTGGAGGTATTTGACCCCTGCAAAATGTTCCAAAAATGTTTCCCTGGTCATGAGGTTTGTTGTCACCGAGTTTGAGTCCCGTATTCCTGACAGATGTCCAAAAAATACATTTATAAGATTTGACCTCTGCATGACCTTTGACCTGACCCCTGCAAAATGTTCCCCTGATCATGAGATTTGTTGTCAAAGAGTTTGGGCCACATACCCCTTACAGATATCCAGAAAATGAAATTATAAGATTTGACCCCAGATAACCTTTGACCTGACCCCTGCAAAGTGTTCCAAAATGTCCCCTGATCATTAAGTTTGTTGTCACCAAGTCTGAGCCCCGTACCCCTTACAGATGTCCAGGAAATTCATTTCTGAAATTTGACCTCTGCATGACCTTTGACCTGACCCATGCAAATTGTTCCCCTGGTCATGAGATTTGTTGTCACCGAGTTTGAGCCCCATACCCCTTACAGATGTCCAGATAATGCAATTGTAAGATTTTGCCCCTTTAATGACCTTTGACCCCAATTCTGTAAGCAAGTTCTAGGCGTGGGGTATAGCCGATGCATATATGCAAATGACACTATTGTACTATATAATATGTGGCAGGAGAAGCATTTTGAAGGTATTTGGTTAAATACGGGAAATGCCCCCTTAATGACTATTTACCCCAATTCTGTTTAGACCCTATGGGCATTGGATATAGCCGATACATATGTGCAAGTTACGTAACTGTAGGGTGTAACATGTAGGAGGAGAAGCATTTTGAAATTTATTGCCAGAAAGAAGAAAGAAGAACTAGTGGCAAATGGTGGTCATAGACCACAAACCTAGCTGGGGCGTGTTGGTGTTGTGGAGGTATTTGACCCCTGCAAAATGTTCCAAAAATGTTCCCCTGGTCATGAGGTTTGTTGTCACCGAGTTTGAGTCCCGTATTCCTTACAGATGTCCAAAAAATACATTTATAAGATTTGACCTCTGCATGACCTTTGACCTGACCCCTGCAAAATGTTCCTCTGATCATGAGATTCGTTGTCACAGAGTTTGGGCCACATACACCTTACAGATATCCAGAAAATGAAATTATAAGATTTGACCCCAGATAACCTTTGACCTGACCCCTGCAAAGTGTTCCAAAATGTCCCCCTGATCATTAAGTTTGTTGTCACCAAGTCTGAGCCCCGTACCCCTTACAGATGTCCAGGAAATTCATTTCTAAAATTTGACCTCTGCATGACCTTTGACCTGACCCGTGCAAATTGTTCCCCTGGTCATGAGATTTGTTGTCACCGAGTTTGAGCCCCATACCCCTTACAGATGTCCAGATAATGCAATTGTAAGATTTTGCCCCTTTAATGACCTTTGACCCCAATTCTGTAAGCAAGTTCTAGGCGTGGGGTATAGCCGATGCAAATGACATCATTGTACTATATAATATGTGGCAGGAGAAGCATTTTGAAGGTATTTGGTTAAATACGGAAATGCCCCTTAATGACTATTTACCCCAATTCTGTTTAGACCCTATGGGCACTGGATATAGCCGATACATATGTGCAAGTTACGTAACTGTAGGGTGTAACATGTAGGAGGAGAAGCATTTTGAAATTTATTGCCAGAAAGAAGAATGAAGAAAGATCGGATAGCATTACAGTACCTAGCTGGGGGGTGTAAACCCCCCAGCTAGGTAAAGATCGATAGCATTACAGTACCTAGCTGGGGTGTAACCCCCAGCTAGGTAAAGAAGAATCGGAGAGCATTACAGTACCTAGCTGGGGGTGTAAACCCCCCAGCTAGGTAACTAGTGGCAAATGGTGGTCATAGACCACAAACCTAGCTGGGTGTGTTGGTGTTGTGGAGGTATCTGACTCCTGCAAAATGTCACGTAACTTGCACATATGTATCGGCTATACCCAGTGCACATAGGATGCAAACAGAATTGAGGTGAAAGGTCATTAAAGGGGCATTTCTTGTATCTAAACAAATACTTTCAAAATGCTTCTTCTGCCACATATTATATAGCACAATGGCGTCATTTGCACATATGCATCGGCTGTACCACACACCTAACACTTGCAAACAGAATTGGGGTCAAAGGTCATTAAAGGGGTAAAATCTTACAATTGCATTATCTGGACATCTGTAAAGGGTATGGGGCTCAAACTCGGTGACAACAAATCTCATGACCAGGGGAACATTTTGCAGGGGTCAGGTCAAAGGATATCTGAGGTCAAATCTTACAATTTCATTTTCTTAATATCTGTAAGGGGTATTGGGCTCAAACTCAGTGACAACAAATCTTATGACCAGGGGAACATCTAGCAGGGGTCCGGTCAAAGGTCATGCAGAGGTCAAATTTTCTAATTGCATTTTCTGGACATCTGTAAGGGGTACAGGGCTCAAACTCTGTGACAACAAACTGAATGACCAGGGGAACATTTTGGAATAATGTGCAGGGGTCAGGTCAAAGGTTATCTTGGGTCAAATCTTAGTATTGCATTGTCTGGACATCTGTATAAGGAGTACGGGGCTCAAACTCGGTGACAACAAACCTCTATGACCAGGATAACATTTTTGGAACATTTTGCCGGGGTCAGGTACCTCCAAAACACGAACATGCCCCAGCTAGGTTTGTGGTCTATGACCACCATTTGCCACTAGTTTAGAATTCTATTTTAATAGAATCCCTGCTCATTTATTTCTCGTCCCGTAACTATTGTGATGAGATATGCCGTTAATTTTGATTACTTCTATGATTAGGTAATTTATATTACCACTTTGAACCGAACAAATACTTATTCAAATTGACAAGATCTCCAACTCATCATTTGACATTTTCACAATATTCTTTTAAGTACCCCGCTGACAAGACTAACTATTCAAATTTGATAAGTTGGGTCAAGAACTTTTTCATTTTTTAAAATGACAAGACAATCTTATCAAATTTGATGAGTTTCTTGTCATTTTGATGAGAATATCCGATCATTGAAGAGAAATCTGTTATGTCCCCATCTGGATATAGTTTCCCTTGCCAAATTTGACAAGTTTCTATTCAAAAATGATCAGTTCGTTTTCATGGTTTTAAGAATGTATTTGGGTTAAAACACACCCTAATATATACGCACATCCACATCCACATCCCTCGATCCCCCACCCCTACACCCTATCCATCCGTACAACCCTGCACATGGTCAGGGATTTAGGTATTTGCAAATAAAAAAATCATTTGTTTTCTTTCAGACTGAAGACTCTATCACCTGAAATCTCCAATTGAATCATCGCATCTTGCAGCTTGAAACAAGTGACACACAATGCCTCGTCAAGGCGATCAAACTACCTATTATGCAATCAACTCAGATATTCCAATACCAGCACCAAAAGGTAACCTGCCTACAGATTTTGCAATGTGTAACACACACTGGGTGGGGTGGGGGTGTGTGGGGGGTGTTTGATGATATGGGGGCGGTGGCCGGCCATAACCCCACACTTTTATCGCTCAGATTAGGGGTTACCAACTACATTAGGGTGAGTGTAGACTTCTCCGTAGTCCACTTGCCCATTTTGCATACTCTGGCTATTACATTTAAGCATAAAACTCTGATTTATATTGATTTGTGTGCAACTGATAGATTTTCACATCTGTATCTGATCTTTTCAGTCACCGCACTCCCTCTGTTTGTTAGCTTCCATTTTCGGGGTTCGCTATCAATAAACTGGTAGATTCCAAAATCAGAATTGTTCAGTATTAAAGTGAGCCATTATAATTATGCAAGATAATGTTGCATTCAATTACTTTTATTGTCACTAATCATCTGATATTTTTAACTCTTTATGACCATTTTACTTTTGAATACTTTAATTTTAATAAACATCATTTTGAGTTCAACGAAATGGGTTCATCATGACTAATAATAACATATTTTTAATAAAAGTCGACTATGGCATAGTCTAGGGTGAGTGAAGCCGATTTTGTTGAGCAATCAGGGATTTTGATGCCCCCCTCCCTCAACTTTTGAAAACCTGCGCACGTCACTTAATGTGAGTCTTCACTATGTTTCCCCTTTCATTCACCTGTCTTCCTTTTCCGTCTCTTTCATGTTTTGTACGCAGGTCTTTGTCTCTTAGCTTCTCTGTATGTCTAGTTCAGAATACAGAATATTTTCCTTGTTGTATTTTTTTGCTCCTTTTTCTTTCCATTTCCTTCTTTACATCCATTGTGTAAATTTGTCATTTTGTTTTGTAATTAACGTCCATTGTATCATTTTAAAAAGGAAAAATGTCTAAAAGGTAAAAACAATTATACTCTTATTTTTATTACAGGTCCACTTTGTGACGAAGAACTCTTGAAAATAGCCAATGCTCTCGTCGGCACAGACTTCCGTTATGTAGGATTCCTACTTGCCGTTCCCGACACACAGATGGGCAGTATCGAAAGAGCCTTCCCTCCCAAAGACAGAACTTTTGCAACTCTACGTGATTGGCGAATGAGAAGCTTCAAGTTGGTTCGTTCAAGTCAAAGTGTGGCGGAACTTACTGCAGCGCTAGGTGCAATGGGAAGGGAGGATCTAGCCAACTATGTAGTAGTGACTTTTCAAAATGCAATGGAGTGTGCGTGATTCGATTGCTGGAGACATTCGATTGATGGACACATTCTAGAAAACATTTAACTTACATGTAGAGCGGTAATGTGTTTCTTATCAATGGAAACTGAGATAACACATAATACCTGGGATCATTGGGACATCATTTTAGATAAACATGATAAATCTGTAAGACTATAATAAGCTACGGTACAACCTTGTATACATCATGTACATTGTAAACATTTGTATGGCATCCATGACAGCAGTGTAATTTCATCATAGACATGTCATGTAAAAATAGAAATTGTGTCTTGTCAGAAGAAACAAGCAAATAGACATTATGCTGATGTTTTCCTTGTAGTAAGTCGATCATGTTTAACCACAAGTGTTATGATATTTATCATGTTTATTGTGAAAATTCTGTTATTTCAAAGTTGTCAATTACATTGTGTATGTTGAAATGTTCCGCGGGGGGAACACTCAAATATGACAGTGTACGCATGCGTGACCAAATTTTTTTTTTTCAAACACCCCCTAAACGAGTTTTACCCTACCAGTAAATTTAGCCCCTTAATAGGCCTAAGGTAATTTAATATAGAATGCACCCCCTAATGAGTTTTTGGCTAGTAAAAATGCAATAAATGTACCTGTTTTGGATTTGTAATTTACCAAATATTTGAAAAGATACCCTAAACAAGTTGTTCAGTTTCAGAAAACTACCCTTATTCTTGAAAATCAGTGTTTTTTAGACCCTAAATGCGTTACGCACGTAACTTGCCTTGCCTAAAAAACACACCCCTTTTTACTTGTTTTTTTTTTGGTCACGCATGCGTACAGGCCATTTATGTGAGTGCCCCCCGGGAAATGTTCGAACCGTTGGAATGAACATCGATAGGATGAGGCTGAAAACATTTAAGGGATATTTTTATTGTTCATTGTAAGATATTTTAGCTGCAACTCTTGTAAAATGTGGGATATGTAATGATACTACAAAAAGGATTTGTTTCCTGTAGATTGCGTGCAAATCTGAATAGCAAATGCGTTTTATTATTTTTTATGTCATGAAGTATATATGCGCAGTATCACATACATTGTCAAATCAGCATCAGTGCAAAGTAGACTGGATGTGAAAATTCAAATTGATATTGAAATCATATTGTTAACAAAATATATGAGAACAAAATCTGTTAAAGAAATTGTCATCATTATTTTGCTTGAAAAGGTATTTTTTTCTGGATTTCTCATATAAAAAAGGAAAAACTTGTTCCCAACATCAAAATGCGCGCAGCATACAGTAAACAAAAATTTGTAATGCCTATAGGGACCGTTCACAAACACTTGTTAAGCAATTTCATCGCGAATTTTTTCGCCCCCCCTCAAAACTTTTAAGAGCCCCCCATTTTGCATCAGGCCCCCAACAAGTGTTTGTGAATACAGTCACGAATAGATGTTGATTTAGTTTAACATTCAATAAATATAGGCCTATGCCTAGGCCTACTAGTTAAATAACAAGAATATAACTTGTACCGTGTGTTATTTGAATGTGATGAATCATGTTCTAGATCTCCTTGTGAGAAATTCCGTGGAGATAGACTCCCAAAAGTTACCGGAAAGTAAACAGATAAATAATTGATACTAATAGATACATTTTGGACTTAAGTAGCGCCTTTTTCCAGATCTCTCAGGATTCGAACCGCTGTAATTTCGCTGCCATGGTGGATCATCACAATAAGAACGCATCAACTAGGATGCCTAGAATGTTTTATCTAGTTAATTAATTTTTGTTTTGTGACCGAAAAATTTGGACCAAAAACCCCAACGCCCCCCCAATAAAAAAAAATGGGTTTTTTTGGATTTTCTCCAAAACTGAGCATTTTTGCCGAAATTTGACCTCACAGATGGATTCACCAAGTCATTTCCATTCTAAATACAGACTTGACATTTAATATGGAATATTTTTTGTCAAAATTCCAAGACTGGTCTGGAAGGGGTCTTTTATCATTTCATTATCAATGCCCAAGAACATTGGTTCCACTAATGTAGCAAAAGAAACCCCCAAACGCATAGCGTCACGTACTAAAATCTCAAAAAGTTGGGGGCCAGGGGCTATTTTAACGTGCCTCACTGTCACGTTCGTGCAATGAGATAAAAGTGTTGATGAAGTAGAGTGCGTTTCAATTAACAATGACCGTAAGAAAGGCTCTGCAATTGTCTACTATTAAAGCATATCTACACGGATTGTTAATTGTCACTGTACGAATATTTTATCTCGACACGTACGTGACAGTGAGGCACGTTAAAATAGCCCCTGTTGGGGGCCCAATGATTTGTTACTTGCTCCACAGCATGCAGCGCTCCACAGCAGTTCATGTGCGATTTCTTACATTTACCTCCCTTCCTACAGTCATAAACAACGAAATTATGGCTCTTACTATTGTGGCTACAATGATCATTTGCTATTCTTTTATGTCACCTAAAATAGTATTGAAGCAGATAACATTTTGTTCTCAGTTCCAACTTTACAAATGTTGCTTTTCCTTTATTCCTAAATATAACTTTTTTTTATTAGAAGTTCGGCTCCATAGTAGAAACCTAAACAAATTGCTTCCGGGACGATATTTCACGTCCACTGAGCGGGGTATTGGGATAAGTTTTCAACTAGCAATAATCGCGCCTCGGATAAACCTCATTGGCTACGATATCGCCTCTGCGCAAAGATAACTCAATTTTGTACAGTGATGATTGGTTTGTTACTTGCACAACATAAATGCAGATGTTAAAATTTGCAACGTAACTTGTTTGTAGCGTGCCGATACAATGGCCGATAGTGGTTGAATATTCATGATTGAGAAATAAAGAGGGTTCATCTTTTCATTCTGAGGAACCCTGGGAGGAATCCGGTTTTGTTTTTATTTGAAATACTATGAATTTGTAAGTAATAAATAAATAAATAAACATTATATTTACATTCATTTCAATTAAGAATTCAGTAACTTCGAATGTAATGAATAAACCCTACTGAAGCTGACCTTTTTGTATTTAAAGAAGTATTTTGTGATCCTTAGCGTCCTCCTTTTTGACATTTAGTAGACATCCATGAAAAAAGCTTACTCTCAAAGTTTCAGTTGATTCTGATTTTTAATTTGCGAGTTATGCATGATTATGTCATTATTTTTATTTGTTGCAATTAAACCAGAACGAATACACATTTGACGATATTTTTGATAAACGAATTAATCTGAAAGAATTTTTTGTACACAAAACATCATATAACATCAGGGCCGGATTTACCTTTTTGGGGCCCTTGGCCAGGCCAAAATTTGGAGGCCCCAAACGCACCGTGAGGAAGGCATGTGCACTCAAGTGGTCAAGTTTTTGCGCGCGAAAAAAAAAATTAGACTCTTTTAGCCCAAATTGAAGATGAATGTTGCTATATAATAGGCCAGTGCGTGCGAAGCGCGCAAGATTGTGTCATTTTTGTACACTATTTTGGCCCAAAACGGGTGTTTTCGGCTAAAATGGAAGATGCACAGGGCAATTTTAGGGGCCCCCAAAATTTGGGGGCCTTGGGCCCGGGCACAACTGGCCCTATGGTAAATCCGGCCCTGTATAACATCATATAGTCAGAGGTTTCCAGTGGCATAAAAATCTGCACTTTTTTTATTATAGAAAAGTGGGGGGAGGTAAGGCTGTGGATCACGAAATGCCTAAATATATATCTGTACATAAAATATTAAAATACCGGTAATATGAAATGCTAACAAGATATAAAACAGTATTGTTAAAACTCAAACTCAAAAACAAAGATGAATAAATAAATAATTTTGTTTAATGATATCAAGTATTTTTGGTGAGGGGCCAAGTACCCTAGCCCCCCCCCCCGGCCCCAATAATCTGAGGTATAATTCATAAAGCTTCTGAGCTTCGCGCGGGTTGGGGACGCCCCCTCCCGTACCACCCCCTTCAGCGGTTCTCGTTCCAGAGCAAACAAAAACTTTGGCCCCCGCCTCCCCCTCCCCCCATATTAAAAATCTTCCATAGGCTCTGTATGGAGGGGCATATGACTGAAAAATGGAATAAAAAGATGATAAAATCACCAACTAGGATTAAACCATAGATACTAAAAATGATTAAATGTTTCAAAATCTGACTTTTATTTTAAGCTCGGCTTCATAATAGAAACCTAAACAAATTGCTTCCGGGACGATATTTCGCGTCCACTGAGCGGGGTATTGGGATAAGTTTTCAACTAGCAATAATCGCGCCTCGGATAAACCTCATTGGCTACGATATCGCCAGAGAGTAGTTATTCTTGAGAGGGCACTCACCTCATTTGCATGGCAAAATTACCCGTCTCCTCTGCAGCCAATTTGGTTTCGCTCCATCGAAATCAAGCTGGTCACGGAGGAGACTACTTTCCTTTGTGTTTGTTCATTTGTGTATGGAGAGCCCTTCTTGGAGTCCGTTTGGACTCAGGCTACGCTCTCAGCCAGAGTCCGACGCTGCATTGTACTAGAAACACCTTCTCTGTGAACTCGCTAGAGCAAGGAAAATAAAAACTGGTTTCATTACTATCTGTTTTTGAGCTTTTTTGCAGGTCTGCGACCATGGTGTTACCACAACTGTCTTTGCGTCATTAACATGTGCTGGAGTCTAGCACAGGTCAACCAAAGTCCCGGATTTTAATAAGACAATAATGATTGACACACACACCAGGAAGTTTCTCATCCAAAAGAATGAGAAAATTTAAATTCTCACCATTTTGGCCGTTTCTCATCAAAATGTCTGTTTTCTCATCCAAAACTTCCTTTAGTGTATTAAGTTAGCTTAGGCCTATTGATCCTAAATTTGCTGGTAGGGTAAAACTCGTTTTAGGGGGGTGTTTAAAAAAGTTGGCCACACATGCGTATAGGCCTACATTATCATACTTGAGTGCCCCTCCCCGGTGAAATTTGAGACTCATTTGGTCACCGTCCTAAGCGTCCTTGCCCACACGAGTCGCCCAGGAGTAGGCCCTACCCGGCATTATTAATTATTAGTGGTTAGCCGCCCTAAATACAGTCGCGTATCGTGTTGTCAATTATCGTTACTTGTGTCCATGGATATGACCCCATGTATAAGTAGGCCCCTAGTCTTCATAGAATTCACACAGTCTATGCCATGTCATTTACGGATACAAAGAGGATAATAATGTTGAGGGCGCCCACAAAACCTTACACCGTCTTACACAATGTTCCAAGGCAAAGTTCAGTTTAATATTTACTCATCGTAAAAATACAGACGTTTTATTATGTGATGATGTTGTCTGGATGGGTGGACAGTTGTCACACTGTGGAAAAACAACAACCGGGAATCCGCATTCATTTACAAATAGCATTAAATTAGTATCACATAGTGGCCTCCGTGCAGTGGAAAACCTTAATTCTTTCATCAAAAAGAAATGAATGACAAAAAAAACCGGATCCACCTGTACGCCTATAAAATGGGCACAGAAATTTGTCTCAAATATGAATGAATTTTAAGAAACATACGGGATATGATGAACCAATGACCTGACGCCATGATAGTAGGATCTATTAGTCGTTTTATATACAATGTATATACCGTGTTGTCATAACACCAATATTTGACATAATATACAAAAATGATATATCGAGTAATATTTAGTATTGTAAATATGCAGTTCATATGCACAAACGAACACTGATCTTTATGATATTCAGGTTGTTGTACATCTCATATAACATGTCATATAGGAGGTCATATGTGTTGACCTTCTCCTATTGTATTTGTTCATCTGTGTATGGAGAGGATTAGCGCCATTAAAACTCCATCAGTATTTGGGCGTAGTTCAGTGAACTCACCAGATTGCTATTCCAAGTACTTTGATAAATACAGATTATGTATTAATGGGTCGAGGCGATTGCATTGAAAAACTAATAAATTATTCATAACAGTTACGTAATCAATCGATAGTGCGGACACTTTTCATTTACAAACCACCAAAATTCGTAATCTTTTAGCGTTGGAAAAGAAACCACGTGAATAGAGTGTCATCCCCCTGATATCGCCTCTGCGCAAAGATAACAAATTTCGTACAGTGATGATTGGTTTGTTACTTGCACTACATAAAGGTCATGGTGTTAAAATTTGCAACGTAACTTGTTTGTAGCGTGCCGATACAATGGCCGATAGTGGTTGAATATTCATGATTGAGAAAAATATAGAGGGTTCATCTTTTCATTCTGAGGAAATACTATGAATTTGTAAGTAATAAATAAATAAATAAACATTATTTACATTCATTTCAATTAAGAATTAAGTAACTTCGAATGTAATGAATAGGCCCTACTGAAGCTTACCTTTTTGTATTTAAAGAAGTATTTTGTGATCCTTAGCATCCTCCTTTTTGACATTTAGTAGACATCCACGAAAAAAGCTTACTCTCAAAGATTCAGTTGATTCTGATTTTTAATTTGCGAGTTATGCATGATTATGTCATCATTTTTATTTGTTGCAATTAAACCAGAACGAATACATATTTGACGATATTTGATAAACGAATTAATCTGAAAGAATTTTTTTGTACATAAAACATCATATAACATCATATAGTCAGAGGTTTCCAGTGGCATAAAAATCTGCACTTTTTTTTTATTATAGAAAAGTGTGTGTGTGTGAGGGGCCAAGTACCGTAGCCCCCCCCCCCCCGCCCCAATAATCAGAGGTAAAATTCATAATTTTAAGGTAAAATTCCAAAATTTAGGATAAATTCATAGTTTTAAGGGAAGGGGTATGAACGTTTGGACAGTATTTATTGTGGGACATTCAAGCACATCAAACATATCGAATTGCATTCTGAATACGAAGAATGTCCTTCTGATATCAAATAATTTTGATTTTTTGAAATTCGCAATGTAATACACATTTTATGGCAAATCATTAAAAATTGATATTTTGATATTTTAACAGTACTCGAAGTAAACTTTATAAATCTGATGATTTATACTTAACGTGTATGTAGGTGGGATGAGAAGCCGACGAACAATTGAAAATTTTGACCTTTCGTATTGAAGATATGGATTTTTTTCCAAAAATTAGGTCTTTTTGGGAAAAAATCCATATCTTCAATATGAAAGGTCAAAATTTTCAATTGATCGTCGGCTTTTCCTCCCAGCTACATACACTTTAAGAATACATCATTAGATTTATAAAATTTACTTCGAGGACTGTTATATCAAAATCTGAAAAATATCAAATTTTTATAATTTGTCATAAAATTTGTATTATATCGTGATTTTCAAAAATGAAAATTATTTGATATCAGAAAGACATGCTTCGTATTCAGAATGGAATTCGATACGTCTGAGGTGCTCTCATATCCCATAAAAAATACTGTCGAAACGCTCAAAACGCTCATTCCAGATCCCTTAAGGTAATATTCATAAATTGAGGTATAATTCAAAGTGTAAGGTAGAATTCATGTAAAAATTTATGCATTTCAAAAGCTTCTGAGCTTCGCGCGGGAGGGGGACGCCCGCACCCACCCCCTTCAGCGGTTCTCGTTCCAGAGCAAACAAAAAACTTTGGCCCCCGTCTCCCCCATATTAAAAATCTTCCAGAGGCTCTGTATGGAGGGGTATATCTACTGAAAAATGGAATAAAAAGATGATAAATCACCAACTGGGATTAAACTAGGTGGTTAAATGTTTCAAAATCTGACTTTTATTTTAAGCTCGGCTTCATAATAGAAACCTAAACAAATTGCTTCCGGGACTATATTTCACGTCCACTGAGCGGGGTATTGGGATAAGTTTTCAACTAGCAATAATCGCGCCTCGGATAAACCTCATTGGCTACGATATCGCCTCTGCGCAAAGATACCTGTAATTCCCAAAGTAATGGTTAGTTTGTTACCTGCACTACATAAAGGTCATGGTGTTAAATCTACAACGTAACTTGTACGTAGCGTGCGGATACAATGGCCGATTATGGTTATGAATATTCATAATAGAGAAAAATATAGAGGGCTCATGTCATTTCGTTGAGGGGATCTGGGGGGAACAAGCACCATAGGATGGCTGAGAGGAATCGTGTTTTTTTTCTTTCCAGTTCAACAGTAATAAATAGATACTATAAATAAATGTTATTATTTACATTCATTTCAATTGAGAATTAAGTAACCCCTGTAAATCAGTATAATATTATAAATGATGATGATAAAAAAACACTTGAAGCAAAAAAAAAAAAAAAAAAAAAAAAAATGCGTTTCGAAGGGCCCATGGTTTCAAAAACGAATGTGGAATGTGTGTTTTTTGGAGGTTTTTTTTGGCTTTATTTTTTTTAAAAGATTTTGTTAAAAGTTGATTTAATTTTTTAATTAAATTTGATTAAGATTGCAATCTGCGAGTCACTGAGGTTCAAAACTACACATAAAATAGTGGTTAATTTTAGTATTATTAATTGTTTTATACCTAGGCCTATTACCGAATTAAGTAAATATTCTTCAAAATATTTTCTCAAAATTTCATGATTTTACGGCAAATAAAACTAAAACAATAGTTTAAAAAGGGAAATAAAAAAAAAGGCGTGCGGGCGGCTCAGAGGCTTTATTTTTTTCACAACTACCAAGAGGCCGAGGCTCATGAGAACTATAATACCTAAGTATATACCCGGTATACTAAAGCTGACTTTCTGGATTTCACTTAAAATATTTTTTTTTAACTTGAAACTCGAAAACAAAGCACACACTAAGTGTGAGTAAATAAATTATTTTGTTTGAAGAATTCAAATAATATAGAAACATATATTTTTTTCACAATTTAGTCTTTTTGACATTGCATCATAAACAAAATGCTAAAAATAGACAAAGGCATAGATTTCTGTGAAATTAATAGCAATATCTAAATATTAATATTGCCACCTGTATATTTCAACCAATTAGAAATCGACACAATATCCATGCGCTATATTTTCATAAGGGTCAAAACATATATAAGCGTTTCTAATTTGTAAATTGAAGTGTCTGTATTAATTTTGCAAACATTGAATATATTGTCTAACAATAAAGTAATTAAACGTTTGCGACTTTATTACAAATATATTAAAAGCACATTTGTATAGAATATTTGAATTTTATTGCCTTTTTTAGATTTTACAAATTGTGTAGGAATATTTTGCGTAGAGAGCTCAGAAATGCAGCTTCCGGGGTCAGACAGAAAATCCACGTTGTTTTTGATGGACAAAATGAAATAAGTCGCCGGTATTGCCGTAATTAGTGCACGCAATATTTTGCCAATACCTGCCGTCGAAAAAGGCTATTCGTGTAGGTTTGCTTCACAAATAAGTAGTAAAATTGGTAAGTTTAATGTATTTCACAGATTTTAATTGATTATGGTTGTGAATATGTGGATCAGTTGTCGTAATTTGTCGAAAAAAATGACCGAAAGTTCGATTCAAAAATCGTATTTGAAATTATAAGCTTACTTCAAAATTGAGCTTCAATTCATTGGCTTTCAGAAAAGAACGGCACTCCATGCCTCTCTTTCTCTGATGACTGATCGACGTAAAAAACCCGTATTAAAGTACCGTACTCTCGGTTTGGGAGAAGAAGAATGGCAGTCCTTTCTTTGACTTTAACTTTGTAATCATGGTAATTATTGTTGTCATCGATCATGGTTGTAACTTGTACTATAAAGGCTTTGTTGTAGTTACCTTAGTTAACACATTTGCTATAGTATTTATTAGTAAGGAATTCCAATTGAATGAACGCAGCTTTCAACAGCTGTACTCGATACAACCGCGATCGTATATCGCATACCGTATTTCAAACTACCGCAAAAGTACAACCTTGTCCTTGGATACAATGGCATGCTAACCAATCACGAATGCGTTGGGCCCCTGGCATGGTTGGATTCACTACCGCGTTACTCACGCACAGTCGCACACGCTGGCGTACATCGCGCAGTGTACGCAAAAAATCATCACGCTATTGAATTTGAAAGCTGCGTTCAGTAGCCAAATTCGCCTAGACCGGGGCCCAAACACAATACATAATAATTTACATAGAAATTTTAAAAAAAACCGATTGGACAGGCTGGTCAAGGAAACCTGTTTAAATACCGTATTTCGTCAAATAGTCGCCCCCCCCTCAAATAAACGCCCCCACCACTTTTATCAACCAAGATGTTTCAAAAATTCCAATATTTCCATGCTATCTTGTGTAGTAAGCTTACCAAGTTGCTCACATGGTTCATACGTATGTAATAGCATCAATAAATGGCGAAAATCTGCATCCGAAACCCGGAAGTGAACAAAAAGTCAGTGTCAAAAGGTCATAGTTCGTCATTTTAGCGTGACTTTTAAGCTTACCTAATGATTTTAACGGGAATTGTCGTGCTAAAAATGACCTCTAATATTAAGGCCCCCCCCCTTGGGAAAATGTAACGCCCCCGGGGGCGTTTATTTGACGAAATACGGTATGTTATACTTCACTTGACCCAAATATATGATTTTTTTTATGGTGATAAGACAATCGCACATGTGGAATTTTAAAGGGATTCTGATAGCAGTTCCATTAAAAAAAAGCTGCTATCATCATGAGACTAAGATCTAGAAACACCACCGAAATGCTGTTTTTGGGAATTTTGCTAGCAGAATCTTTTTGATGAAAGTCAGTCTTTGACAAGATGTAACTTTGCTACGGAAAGTGCTATGACAAAAAGGTTTTCAGTTTTGGCTTTAATTTGATATATAAATTGATGCAGTTTGATGGCAAATTTGAATTCACCTGGCATACCTACAATTTGTTGTCTGGCTCAGAATCACGTAGTCTTTTCATGCTTTTGCGACAGTACCGGTATTATTTATGTCTTTATGAGTTTTCTTATGATTTTGGGCCTAGATATCAAAATGTATAATTATACCTGTCTACAGCTATTGTTTCTACCCTATGTGTAGGCCTACATCCATATCAAAACGATGCACTTGTCGGCTGCTACATGTGCCTCATTTCACATGATAGCTAGGAATAAATACCAGACTCATCTCAAGTGGAGGTCACTTCAAATCATCCCCAAGTGACATGGTTATGGAATGTTCTCTGTATTAATAAGCCATATGACTTGACGATGATATAAAGTGACCCCCACTTGAAATGAGTCTGGTATTTATTCCCAGTTATTATGTGAAATAAGACGCATGTAGCAGCCGACATGTGCATCCTTTTGATATGGATGTACACATATGACATTTGAAAGTTACAAAGCATGCAAAGACGTGTCTGGTAGCCTTGATCAAGTCTTCCTCCTTACTTTTTCTCTATTCATGCTCTTCTTAGCATGGTCGAAGTACATTGTATCATATACTGCCATTTATTGGACTCCCTCAGATGTTTAGTCAGGTTTTTGCATTTGCTGGCGATTAAAAGCTTCAACAGTTGGTCGCCATTGGCCCTAGGGATTGAAGGTTTAGTCGCATTAGAAAAAATCTAGTCGCCATTGCCGGCGCACCATAAAGCACTGCATCCGTTGCAAAAAGTTGCAATGCTGACCGACCGAAAACAATAGCAACATAGGCCTACTCTAGCATCGAATGTGTAACTATCATTCAAACCTAGAGTTGTTGAGTAATCGTGCTGGGAAATCACCTCTTGAAATGGCATTTATTTAAACCTCAATGTGGTTGTAAATAATAAGAATTGAGTACCGTACGCTGACTGGCTTAGCAATTGTCCAATTATTATTTTTTGCTTTTTGGGTCAGATCCACATCAAAGAAGGCTGTCACATTCATTGATTGGCTTATTATTGCAGAAAAAATTGATTATGCAACTAATCACAAAACAGGTTATGCACATGCCTTCCCCAGGTCATAATCCAGGTCATAATAATTGTAAGCAAATAAAGAAAGTGCAGAGGTAATTTCAGTTTTTGAATACACTCTGGTGATGAAAAATTATCAAGCTGTGCTTTGGGTGCTTTTTACTGATTTGCTACTCGTTTAGCTGCTGCTCGTTTTTCAAGCCGCCTACTCGTATTTCAAGTGGCGATGCTCGTTTTTGCTACTCGTATTAAAGTGGATTGGGTAACATTAGGCCGTGTAAAATTAATAATTTGGTTCTCGTCCCCTCCCTCCTCAATTTCTGGGATTTGTCAGATTTTTTTTTGATTTTTTAGATTTTTCTATTTTTTTAAGACTTTAGAATGATTTATGAAATCTTCATACATATAAATAAGTTTATTAGAGAACAAGCATCACTTCCAAGCCTTTTTGTGGTACTCTAGGGGTTTATCCCTCAGAATCTCACATTTGAAAAAAAAAAAAAAAAAAAGGGCCTCATCGTTTCCTCGAGCACTGTTGGAGAAGACCGAAAACTACTGACAATGCTAATTTTACATTGAAAAAAAAAAAAAAAAAAAAACCTCCCTCCCTCATCAATTCATGAAAATCCTCTGGACGAGAACCAAAACATTAATTTTATACGGCCTTACAAAGGAGGAACAATGGATAATTCCTCATTGTTTGGAGGTTTTGAATACGAGTAGAAGTGTCCAATACGAGTCTTTTTCCATTACTAGTGAATGTCGAGTATAGTCAATTATATTTAGTCATGGCTCGAAAAAGTGGGGGGATTTGGGAAGCTCCAGCCTCCTTCCCAGGAAATTCAGGTACACGTATGTGGAGGGAAATTGTGCCTTTTTTTGGATTTAAAAACATGCAATAAATTGTGGGAAATTTAGCTTGCTTCCCAGGAAATTAACATATTTTCAAGCCCTGAGTATAGTACCGTTTACTGTACACAGAGTTGGGTACCTACCGGTATCGTATAGATACCAGCTGTAAAATGTTTGAGAGATAACTTTTTTTTCTTTTTTTTCTTTTGCCTTTCTTAATTTGTTGATTCTTATATTGTAATTTCTTCTAGGTGTCTGATTAGAAACACTCAAAGATGGGAAAGTTGGGGATGTGCTCTTTGGCAGTGATAACTCTGCTTGGAGTTATCAGTCAAATCCCAAGCTCTAGCTCTCTAGCAGTAATGTCTATTGATTTGGGCTCAGAATGGCTCAAGATTGCTATTGTCAAGGTATGTGCCTGTATACATGTGTTTAATACTAGTTACCGAAGTATGACATCAGACATGATAAAACTTCTTTTTGAAATCCATACACGTACCCGCTTGTATGGGTGGGATTGTTAAATTTGATGAGTGTATGATTGTACTTACCATACATGTAACTTGTAATTCTATGCATCAGCAGGAAACGTTAAAAAAGAGTCAGGTTTTTGCTAGAGCCTAGTATAGAATATAGATATCATGCAATCTACAGAGTCTCTTTTATGCAACTGTTCCATGTTTAGTGACAAATCTGTGTTTTATATTAAAAAATGTAGATTCATTTATGGTGATTTGAAACTTGAATTTAAAACAATTAGCTCTGCTTTTATTATTTCCATTAGGTGTACCTACAATTTACATTTATGGTAATGCCATAGTGTCTTTAAACCGGCATAATTTTGCTGCAACAAAAGAAACCATTTAGGGTGCAATTTTGAGATGCTTGGACGATATAGGTAGCACTTGAATATGGGAGTAACCCCCCGGGGTACCTACTTTTGGGAACCCCCACCCCTTGGGAACCTCCAGGGGTATTAAATATCAAGACACTTTGTGAATGAACTGTTGTACAACCTGTTAAACCCATACTTTTTAATATTTAAAATATCAAATCGTCGGGTGCATTACATAGTGACGGGTCTGCACTTTACACTTTATGGTAACATTCATAAGAATAATTGCGCAAGACATAGTGATGGATAACTTTGGCAATTTATTACATATGAGATGTACAATATTACTACATTTCAACATTTTGAAAATATCTTTCAAGAGTCTACTTTTAATAGACACATGAAATGCTGAACATTAATGGCAAGTTTATAATCTATGCCCAATACAATTTACCTAGAGTGTACTGTAGACTAGTGAGTGTACTCAACGTTTTCCCGATGCCCATTTTTTGACAAATTTGCGATCAACATCCATCACTATGTAATGCACCCGACGAAATGTACATGAGTGTATTTATTTTAATATCTATTTATTTTTTTAATTACAGCCTGGTGTACCTATGGAGATTGTATTAAACAAGTAAGTTTTCTTGCCAGTGAAAATCGGGCACATTTTGTGTACCTGTAGAATTTGTTATTTTTATTATGCTAGAGTGACATACATTTAATATTAAAATTATGGTGAGGATCAAATGCTAGAGTGAAACAGGATTCGGTGTGTGACATCTATATACACTACCAGATGCCTACTACTGCCACCCACAGGGTACACTTTTGCCCGGGACTTCATTTGGTACTCGAGAGTACCCGTAAACACCAGAATCACATGTATAGTATAATAGTACGCACCCTAGTAGTACTGGATTGGTACTGCACTGGTACTCTAGAGTAGCTACAAAGTAGCTGGGCAGCAGTGTTAGTGTACTTCTAGGGTTGGCAGCAATAAGAACCAGTAGTGTAATATTTGCATGCCTTAGCGGCAGGGTTGTAGTGCCAGTTATGCCACCCACCACTAAGCAGTTATTTTAGTGTAGCTGCCCACCACTCCCAAAGCATATGTACATCACTAATTAAAGTGTTTAAATTCAATGTCAAAAAATACTATTCTTGCTTCATAATATATTTTCTCAGGCATGTATCCTTTGTGATCCTTACATTTAATATTTAATGTCTCACATTGACTGATGTCCTGCTAGGACACAGCAGATAGGTCGCCCTCCCACTTTAAAATTATATTACATGGCTGTGAGACATTTCCGAGAGAATAAAATCATTACATGTTAAATACCGGTACGCCAGCAGATCTGCCATGAGCTGTTGCGGTGTGTGGTGGTGAACTCAACGACATGTAATCGTGAGTGCACACTGGTTTGAATCAGAACTGTTCTGATTTTTTTTTCTCTCCTTAATTATAGTGCCAGTTTGCCTGAGTTTCACTTCTTTCCTTACTTCATAATAATTTAATTTTGTTATTTTATTTGAACAGAGAATCAAGGAGGAAAACCCCAGTAGTCATTTCCCTGAAGGATGGTGATTTGCAAATAAGCGATCCTGCTCTATCAATGGTAAGTTTGTGATGAGTCACAACGAAAGACACTTCTTGCGGTTTGATACATGTCTCTTTTTCCATATTGCAAAGAACAAAATCAATCAATATCAGACCATCATAATTGGTGGTGAGTTCAAATCATCCACAAGTCAACAAGGGTTCAGGAATGTCCTCTCATTGTTAACGGTGGGCTAACATGTGTAATGTGTACCTACCTACACAAATTGCAGTGCTTTGTTATCCACCATTTGAGCAGGATTTCTCAACAGCAAGCTAAGATCAGAGCTATATAATAATTCTATAGACATCCTATCCTATTATCCTATCCAAACAATGGATTATAGAAATGTTCAACTTAAAAAGGTGTTTGACTGGCAATACCAAAATAAAATAAATATAGGAATCGTCAAGAGGTACCTTTCATTGTGACTCGTCATATTTCTTCTAATCGGAAAACTTCATCAGTAATGCGTGGATCTGGCAACACTCCCACTCTCATCCCCATAGCGTTCTGTTCCTATATTATGCAGTAGCTGATCATATTCAAGAAGATGTAGTAGGGATGCACAACCAAGTCACCAATTTTTGTTACTTTTTGATTATTACTTGTTGATGGTGACTATTGATTGTGTCCTTGAATAGCATAAAATGTAGCTAAATTTATTTGTGAGCAGAGTTTAATAGTATTATGTGTTTTGGGTATTTATAATTATATGTAGCATGTTGCTTGTACTGCACTCCATTTGTTAAAACCATATTTTAAGTTTGTTCGGCTTATGATAGGCATATCAAAACATGTATTGATAGAATGGAATGCACAAAGTTGGGCGCAGAACTTACGCTAGTTGCGCGTTGCATAACGTGTGACTGCCGCACGCGTATGTGAATTTAAGTTGGGACTTATTTGATGTACGCAGTAACAAAAACCGAATAATTTTCACCTATTATATAAAGCCGAACAAACTTCAGTGCATTTTTGGCACTTAGTTACCTGTAGTAGACTAGATTTTTACCTCCAAATAGATGTCGTACATGTAGATACTTGTAATTGTGACTTCTTTATAAGAGAGAAGTAATTCATTTGTAGAGCACTATCAGAGCAGTCACCCTCGGAGCCTTATTTCACCCTTATACAGATGAGCACTCCATTATAATGCCTCTTTGAAGGTGTCTTGGGAAGTATTTCTTGAACTGCATATCTCCTTGTCTTGGGTAGGCATCAATCAATTCTCTGAGGTCTCTGGACTTAGGACCAGACTCAGGTGGGATAAACTAGTTGACTAATAAATAAGCCAAAGTCGCAGTAACACCTGTATTATAATGTTTATTAACTTTGTTTTACGCAGTCAACAAGATACCCCAAAAGTGCCTATTTCTACTTGCAAGATCTGCTAGCCAAGTCACTTGATTCCCCGTTAGTGAAAACATTCCAGAAGAGATTTCCATACTACAAACTGATAGAGGATGAAGAGAGAGGAACAGTGATCTTCAAACATAGCGAGGACACCAACTATTCTCCGGAGGAACTCCTAGCTATTATTCTTAACAAATCCAGGGAGATTGCCCAGGACTTTGCAGGTAAACTATTGCAAATAGTAAAATAAAAACCAGAGCAGACAAATTAGTGTCATTAGTAAAAGTTTTCTCACAAATCCAAAACGTACAAATTGTTGTCCTTTTATAGGGCCCTTCTTAGCACAAATCCCTCACTATAGTCTATATATCTCAAGTCACCGGCACTAAGTAAGGGACTGTTGCGTTATTGACCCGCAGAATTTTCCGGGTCGGACGATCAAAGTAGACTAATACATAATCGGGCCGTGTTCTTTACATCATCGTCCCCTTGAATCACTGAAAAATGAAAAGGTCATTCATAAACCAGATAATTGAGATGAGCGTCATGACCGCCCGTTGTGAGAATCGATCTTGTAATTTGCCGGTACTCGATGCTATTGTTATAATTGGTAATAACTTCTCAAAACCACTTATCACAACACAAAAGGAAGCTGACCGCATGCAATAGCATTTCGCTGTCAAATGTTTAATTCTGATCGATGATTCCTGAATAGGCTGCAGGGTCTATGACTATTATAATAAAATAATTATAAGAAAAAAAATAATAATAAGGGTAATTAATTTGCTTTTGAAAGTTATTTATTTTAAATTTTACACAATCTAAAAAAATTAAGTTTTATTAATTCTATAGTCAAAAGGTCAAAAGTAGACAAAAAAACCTTTAGCAGTATTATTTTTTCTTAAGAACTATTCGATCTGTTTGGAAAATAGTAGGTTTATATGTTTTTAATTTTGGCTTCAAAACTAGTAGGCCTACACGCAAATTACTAATTACTAATAAAACTGTAAATTTTGGAACAAAATTAAAGTTTTTTCAATGAAATAAAAAGTATGTTTATAGAGCTAAAACATGTTTAATCTTGTCTTGCTTATAGATAAAACTGTAAATTTTGGAACAAAATTAAAGCTTTTTCAATGAAATAAAAACTATGTTTATAGAGCTAAAACATGTTTAACCTTGTCTTGCTTATACTAGATAAAACTGTAAATTTTGGAACAAAATTAAAGCTTTTTCAATGAAATAAAAAGTATGTTTATAGAGCTAAAACATGTTTAACCTTGTCTTGCTTGTTATGTTGCGAAAGTTTAATCGAATAAATGTTTATATAGCTTGGGCAGGATCGTCCATATAGCATGGTAGGTATAGGAATCTTATAATTCTTCTTGTGATTTAAATGTTGTATTATTTTATTTATTATAAATTAAGGAAATATATAGTAATTTAAGACGGTTTAATCAGGAATCGTTCTCTAAATCAATAACATGGTTTATAAAAACCAGTCCAGTACTCCAGTTACGATCAATGTAATCGGTGACCAAACTAATTGACCACTTCAGCAAAGCACTTGAAATTGGCCACCGCAAATTGCTGTTTGAATACACGATCGATCTCGGGGTCATCATGGTCATGCTTCTTCCGTCCCGGTCTTTGAATTTCATCGGGTAGCTAAGCTTGTTTCGTCCCGGGTCGTCCCGGGCAGGTCTTTCGGGTCAATAACGCAACAGTCCCTAAGTTTGGCATGTTCTGTGTTAGCTTAGCGTTACTTGCAATTGGTACATGTACATACTTTGACACGCACCATCAACATGCTGTAAATGTACACGCAAGAAACTATGCTAAGCCAACACAGCACACGCTGAACTTCAAAGCTAGTGTCGGTGACTCGAGGTAGATATACAGCCTATAAAGTGAGTGTCCTTGAAAAATGAGTTTTGAGGTATGGTTTGCACGACATATACTTCTGATGCTTTGTCTGTTCTGTTCATGAACGACTGGTGTGATGATAATGATGATAGTGATAATAATGACTTGTAAGTTGATAGGTTATGAAAGATTTCATGCTTGATAAATATGGCCATCATTGTTTATGGTGCCTTTTCTTTCAGAGCAACCAATCAAAGATGTTGTAATCACTGTGCCAGTGTTTTTCAACCAAGCTGAGAGGAAAGCTATCATGTATGCAGCAGAATTGGCAGGTCTCAAAGTGCTGCAGCTCATGAATTCCAACACAGCAGGTAAGTAATGCATTATTATTTTTCATTACGTTGAAGTAGGAAAGAATGAACAGTTTACCAACCCAAAGTGTTACAATTAAACATGACAACAAATAAACACAAATCCCGACCGCACACAACCCAACTTGAAAAAAAAAGCAAGGGAATGTGCGGCATGGGAATCGAACCCACGACCTTTCGATCTCTAGACGGACGCCTTATCCATTAGGCTACCAGCTCCCACTGATAAACGGTGGTTAAAGCTGGGTCTAATGTTACATTTATAGCAGTCATGGTATACAATACACACAAACAAATATTACGCAAGTACACAAGTGAAGGAGATCATTACTGATGCTTAATCGTTTCCCCAGTATAATTATAAGTAAAGTGGGTAATGGGGATACGCATCCTGCACAAGAACAAATAAACACAATCGTTCCCCATTGTGTTTATTTGTTCTTGTGCAGGATGCGTATCCCCATTACCTACTTTACGTTGAAGTACTTGTTAAACAGTTTTCACTCATTTCCAGAAACTTCACCATCTCTTTATAGAAGTCCCAGCTAATGCCACTCTCATTCATGTGAATGTTCAAAATACAGCTTTTGACACCGTGTGACAACTAACAATCTAATATATATATACTGAGTTCACAATGTTCGATGATGATTAGTTTACTTTCAATTTTCATTAGTTAATTAAGTGTATACATGTGCATTCACATTTTTTGCTTAAGTTGGGTCAGAGGGGAGCATGCCCTACTCCCTATTCCAGAAAAATACTAATTTTTTGGGATTAAAAAAATATTATCAAGTTCTGTCAAATGAAACACAGCTCAATCCTAATCATTAATTTTGTCCTAATACTGGAGATAAAAGAAAAAGTTCACTATTTTACTAATTTCTTTTACTAATTTCAAAAACATGCATTTTCGGCATGTTTTCTGACAATCGAGTCACAAAAATCTAAGACTTGGAACAAGTCTAAGCATTCACAATCTTGAGTATGTGCCAAAATGTTGCTCTAATTTTCACTTTTTTGTGTTATTTTAATTAAATGGTTGGTTATAAGAATGAAACATGTCTTTTCCAAAAATTAGAATGCATAAACTGAAATTAGTCTTAGTACAAGTCTTTGGGCTTGAATGTCAAAGCATCTGAAAAACACCCTAAAACGCATGTTTTTGGCCCTTATTTCCAAAAATTGGCCAACTATTAAAATTTGACTTTCATCGCTAGTTAGGACTAACTAAAGGATTAGGATTTAGCTATGTTTCATTTGGCTAAACAGGATAATATTTTGTTAATCCCAAAAAATCAGGGTATTTTTCTGGAATAGGGAGTAGTGGTGTTAGCACTCAAATATCAAGACAAATAAAGCTGACACACCAAGGAATGGAACTGGTTCTATAAAGGAGATCCCAATGTGTATGATTTTTCTTGGGAGGAGAAATGCCCAAAACTTTCATTTGAATATATTATTGGCCTTAACTTACCTACCTACCTTAAATTTTTTAGGCCTTATTCAACAACAATTTGACCCTGTTATAATTATCTTGTCACAGTTGCACTCAACTATGGTGTGTTCAGAAGGAACGACTTCAACGCCACGCCAACCAATATCATGTTTTATGATTTGGGTGCTGGTAGTGCTGTAGCTACAATTGTCAGCTATCAAGTGGCTAAGATAAAAGAAAAGGGTGTGGCAGAGACTAATCCTCAATTGAGTATCAAAGGTGTTGGGTAAGTATGTAGTCTACTTTTGCAGTCTGTAGGTGCATGCCATTGTAGTATGATGCTCCTTCAAATGCCAATAAAAGAAGCAAACCAGCAAAGTAGACAAAAAACCAATAGTATGAGGGCTTTATAAATCTTACTTGCATACAGTGATGCCAACGCCGCGCCTTAGGCGCACAATTGGGCTACTTGGCGATCACTTGCCGCTACTCAAAAAAGCATGCCGCTACTTGTCAAAAATTGGGCTACTTTTGCCAGTCTCAGGCCGCGGCACTAATTTGATGTATTTTCCTTTCAATTTAGCCGATTTATAAAGGTTTTGAGTCTTTGAAGCTCCAAATTGAAATTACAATGGGTTTTGTGACCATTTATTGATCGGTCAGTAACTTCCCAGTAAGTACCGGAAGTTTCAAAGTCAAGTGCTTTTCCGCCCAATTGGGTGTTTTGCGTTCTAAATTCGGGTAAATCCGCCCAAATATCCGGTATTGGGCGCTTTTTGGAAGCTTAAAAATTGGGCTACTTGAGAATCCTTTACCGCGGCCTGGCGAGTCAATGCGCCGCGCCTTGACACTGAAAAGTTTTGGCAACACTGCTTGCATAACCTGCAGATATGTGTTGGTATGATACAGAATATTTCCTACACATCTTGTCAGAATAAAGGTCTCAGGTTTAATTCCCAGGCTAAAGTGTGAATATTTTTATAATGTATAATGTGATCTTATCAAATCAGGTCAAAGATAGTATCTAAACTGGAAAAAGAAGGGGAGCTAAATACAACTAATTATATACAATATAATTGACAGTGGCCTCTTAAAGTTCATACCTAGCAACTAATTATGCTATTAGTACAAAGGCTTCTTCTAGATTTTTTGGCCTTCATTATAGTCAAATGCAGCAACCCTTTGACGAGCGCGACTACCGTGATGTTGCAAATTTGGCGCTAACAACGCGTACGGCGCACAGTTCATTCATAAATTTCCAATCAGCAACAACATATCGCCATAGCAGCCAATCAGAGACAAGTGCGTGCAACCCAGTAAATACGTGATGTATCCTTACAATACGCGCTCGTCAAAGGTTTACTGCATTTTAGTATAATCCACTCTGCAGCTTAAACCTTTTTTACACAACTTTGTGTGGGGACTACCTTAATTACGAACCACATAATTCTAGTTTCCCCTTCAGCTGGTGTCAAGATTGAAAATGATTGGATGGAAAATTTTGAACAGCAATAATTAAAAATTCAGTGCAATTAAATTGTATTGAAATATTACATCATTTCAACACCTGGACGAGCAAGCCTAGATTTGTACAATTTATACAAATATGGCAACTTTGTACAGCACAGCAGCTTGAGTATTTAGTGCATGACATTGAGAATTAGGACCTATAACTGCAAAGCAACATTGAATTCTGCATATTGGTTAAGAGTTACTTCAGCATTCTGTGCAAAACACTGGCATGTATTTTCTGGTTGACAACTATACCTGCAGTACATGTTTATTCAAGTGTGTACATTGTCACCCTGCACTCGAACTCTGCCAGCTATATATACAAACCTGGATGACTCTATAATCAGCTCACCCTGACAACTGCGTAATACATGATTCTTGCAACTTCACTGATGATCTGCGTAAGAAATGGACACTGCACGATAAAAGCTGCAATTAGCAGCAACTTCTTGTTCAAGGATTAAATCACAGCAGTGCACCTTCTATTTCCAGGCAGTTCTTGATATTAATCACAGCAATGCACATGAAAGAATGAATGCAAGCCATAATAATTGCACATTAAGAGACATTGATATCTAAAAAGTGATGAAGATTTCCATATAGTACAGTGGACACTGCATGGTAAAAGCTTGACTTGGCAGCACCTAGTTTATAGATTATGACCACAAGATATACACAGTGGCAGGGTCGCTAAAACATTCTGGCCCAAATCGCAGGTTGTCCAATTTTTCTCTTCAACAAATTTGTTTCTATTGGAAGGGAAACTACCAGAAGTCACAGGAGCCAATGTTGAAAAGTCGCCCAATAAAAATTCGCAGGAAAAATCGTCTAAAGTCGTCCATTAGGGCTACCAAATCACAGGTTTGGCAACCCTGCACAGTGGCACAATACAAAATTCTGATATTCAGCACTGCATGACCGTCACAAAATGACTTCTGTAATCAGTGTTAACAGCATGAGTGCAATTGATTTAGTTTGGACAGTGATACAGTGGAAACGGTACCAGTGCCAAGGCGTAAAAATAGATGGGAAAGGCACCCAGAGCTGGAGATACGAGGTGTGGGGTAAGCAACGACATGGATTTATAGCACAATTGCATAAGGTCATTGCACTTATAGAAAGCTGTTGACCTCTATGGCCAAAGATGCACCTCATAAAACATTTACAGTGTAATTATACAAGCACATATCCAAATAGAATAACTGTTGCAGCCACGATCAGCTCCCAGAGTTCACATCCATGGGTAGATGGGAAAATATGAAGTCCCTTGTCCAGAGAAATTTCAAGTGAGATCAATATTCCACAAGTACAGAAATTGACATCGTAGGTGACATGGAATCTTGGTACATTACCGATTTGCTGCATGCTTTTCTACGTGATTGGTAAATTGCTGCTGATTGAAGTCTAGTCTTTTGCATTTGTGCAACTTGATTTCCTTGTGTGTGAAATACTGCATGGGTGGGGTTACAGTTTGATCAGCTCGTAATCGGCGGGAGTTATTAGGCTTTACCACTATGCCAAAAGTAGACCCACGTTAAAGAGTGATAAAGTTGACCTATCTGGTATATTGTGTGTGTTAAAGAAGATAGACAATGTTTTTGGACTTGAATGAATAACTTGTGATGCTTCTGGCAAGATGTCAGAAGACAATTCTCAAAATAAAATATATTAAATTTGCGATGTTTTAAGGCCCGCTGATTACGAGCTGATCAAACTATAAGAAGTTTCAATTGTAGAAGGTGAATAGTTACGTGTATTAGGCACGTAATAGTGCTCATGTATAGCTAATTTGTTCTCAAAGAATGCTTTACATTTCCTTGTTTTTGTAGAATTTGACAAATTTACATGGTAAATCTTTACATTTACAAATATAGCCACATGGGAGAGAATTAACTTTTTGGTAAAATTTCATCTTGCAGATATGATCGCACACTAGGTGGCTTGGAGATGGAGATGCGTCTGAGAGATCATTTAGCTAAGCTCTTCACAAAACAGAAGAAGACCCCCAATAGTGTTTATGAGAGCCCACGAGCAATGGCTAAGCTACTGAAGGAAGCCAAGAGAGTTAAGAAAGTGTTGAGTGCCAATGCAGATCACTTCTCACAGGTAGGTGGACAAAATAGAGGGGTGACAACCAGCAATTTGATAGCCCAGTTAGGGGACTTTGAAATATCACCCCCAATTTGAAAATGGCCCCTTGATTTTGACCTCAGTGAGAGCTTGAGTGAAAACTTTTGAAGATGATATTTGGATGGAAGTCTCTACAATACAATTGAAAACTAATTTGGTCTCAAAAGCCCTCTAGAATAAATTTCTGCCAATACAGATTTTATCGAAGTGATGTTTGACCAATATAATGTGATAACAGAATTCATATCGATATAAATATCTGTGTATATTAGTTTTCATAGTAAAAAACCCAAAATGATCTATGTATGCCGTTTATCCTCTTCAGATTGAAGGTCTACTAGATGACAAAGACTTCACTGCATCCAAAATAACCAGAGAACAACTGGAAGAACTGAACGCTGATCTGTATGAACGCATCGATGACCCAATCAAAGACGCCCTCAAGATGTCAGAGATGTCCATGGCAGAGATTGATCAAGTCATTTTGATGGGAGGCTCCAGCAGAGTACCAAAGGTCCAGGAAGTGCTGCTGAAAGCCACAGGAAAGTAAGTGTTATAAATCTTCACATGTACGTAGAGGGTGGATCAAAGACGCCCTCAAGATTGGCAACCAAAAAGCCTTAACTCACAGAGGGCAATATCTCATGAATTACAGCTTTCTTGTAGTAACTGATTGTAAGGTTTTTTAAAGTACTGGTGCTCTAAATCTGGGTATAATTTACATGTACGTAGAGGGTTGATCAAAGACGCCCTCCAGGTTGGCAACCAAAAAGCCTCAACTCACAGAGGGCAATATCTCATGAATTACAGCTTTCTTGTAGTAACTGATTGTAAGGGTTTTTAAAGTACTGGTGCTCTAAATCTGGGTATAATTTACATGTACGTAGAGGGTTGATCAAAGACGCCCTCCAGGTTGGCAACCAAGAAGCCTCAACTCACAGAGGGCAATATCTCATGAATTACAGCTTTCTTGTAGTAACTGATTGTAAGGGTTTTTAAAGTACTGGTGCTCTAAATCTGGGTATAATTTACATGTACGTAGAGGGTTGATCAAAGACGCCCTCAAGATTGGCAACCAAAAAGCCTCAACTCACAGAGGGCAATATCTCATGAATTACAGCTTTCTTGTAGTAACTGATTGTAAGGGTTTTTAAAGTACTGGTGCTCTAAATCTGGGTATAATTTACATGTACGTAGAGGGTTGATCAAAGACGCCCTCAAGATTGGCAACCAAAAAGCCTCAACTCACAGAGGGCAATATCTCATGAATTACAGCTTTCTTGTACTAACTGATTACAAGGTCTTTTGAAAGGCCTGTTGCTCAAAATTGGGGGCATAATTAAGTGTCAGAATTTTGCATGGCAAGTGTGGCAGAGTTTTAATTTTTATAGCAATATAGCAATATGGCATATTCTCTGTAGTTGCAAAGCAATATGCCTAGATTGTGTAGCAAAATGCAATGCGATACTGACTATATTAAAAAGTATATTATACCCTGCTCAAAATGCCATTTTATGAGTTGCATCTTTCTGGTTGTCAAGCCTCAATGTATACCTTGGAATCGGGATTAACCTGTTCAAAGCATATACAGTAATTTTCTTCTTTAATTCTTGATGGCAAAATAACTAGATTACAATTTGTGATAGAACAAATATGAGCTGCAATGGAACAGGTATTTGTCAAGACGAGGCAACATTTTACCCCAATATATTACTGCGTACCTTTGCAATAATGGCTAGTTCACTTAAATTTCTTTTTACTAATAAGATTGGTACTAATATACAGGGTGCACAAGTTATAAGTTCCCCCTAATACTTTTTAAAATGAGTTGAACAATATTTTATGAAATGTAAAAATGTAAAAAGATATGTGTAGCCCCTTTGGAGCAATTTATAGCGTCACACATTGCATTCAGTCAATGGTTAATTGTGTAAGAAAAGAGGCCGTTTCAAAAGTTGCACCTGAGCCCATAGCAGTCAGGTTTTCTTTAACACACTTATGAATATAGGACTGGCCTTCTGTATAGTTTGAGAGTTGACTCCTATGGACCCAGATGCAACTTTTAACACAGTTTAAAGCGGTCTCTTTTATTCACATAATAAACCATTGTGACTGAACGCAATGACTTGTGACGCTATATAGGTGTAAACAAATAAGGCTACACATAGTCTTTTTACAAGTTTGCATTTTGTTAAATATTTTTCGATTTATTTTAAAAAGTATGTGGGTGGGGGGAACTTATAAGTTGTGCACGCTGTATTACCATGTGTCTTCCTTATCCTCTTTTGAAATCACCAGGAAAGAGTTGAGCAAGAACATCAATGCTGATGAGGCCGCAGCATTAGGAGCCGTGTACCAGGCAGCACATCTTGGTAAAGGATTCAAAGTCAAGAAATTTGTCATCAAAGATGCTAATCTCTTTCCTATCCAGGTAAATTTGATGAAATACAAAGTATTGTAAAAACTAATGATCAGTATAGTTTAATCATGTAAATATCATTGTAGTACAGCTGCTAAGCTACAACTGGTAACCATTGTGCACTTTGTAGTATAGTTTCCACACTTGAAGTTCAATGAAATCCAATGTTGATTTCAAAATGGGAAGCCAATTTGGATATGACCCCTGGTGACCACTAGTATAGAGGTCACAGAAGGTCATACAGGTTGTAAACATTGCTCCAATGTTGTTGAAAGACATACCAAATTATATGTCTCATCACAAGGATTAAAATAATGTATAGTTTGTTATAACAACAATTGTTATGGAGCTATCATACAAAAGCCTTATTTTGGGGTAAAATGTCACATTTTTTTATTGTGAAAACGATTAGTGGCGCTTATAGGTTGAATTCCCAGTCTGCCTGATCATGAAGCTCCCGTGGCCAAGTGGTTAAGGCGCTGGTCTCTTAAACCAGGTACCCTGGGTTCAATTCCCGGGTGGGATCACTTTTCCTATTTCCTCCTTTAATCATTGCTCGATGGCGAAACTGATAAAATTTCATCATAGTTTATTTTTGATTGTGTGTACTTTATATGTATCCTAAAATGATAAGTTTATCATTAATTTCCTGTTTCATCTTTCAGGTGTCTTTCCAAAGGAAGGTCTTTGGTGAAGATGGTGAAGAAGACACTATAAAGACAGTGAAGAGAACCTTGTTTGGACGTAACAATCCGTACCCACAGAAGAAAGTGATGACGTTCAATAGACATACTGAAGACTTCACCTTCAATGTTGCCTACAATGATCTAGAAGAGTTACTGGATGAAGTGGGTCTCAAGTGAGTAGTTGCCAACAAATGGCAGTACATTTTAATTCACCAGCGAAGTGTTGCGTGTAATCCGATTATCACTATGCCAAGTGGATCACGCTTTTGAGTTCTGCACAATGATCAAAATTATCGCAACACAAAGTGTATGACATGTACTATCAATTCCAAAAGGTGTGTGATCCCGTTACCAGGGAGTTATGTAACCACTTTGCTGGCGAATTGGCTGGTGCATCTTTTAAAAGTTGCACATATCGGATCGGAAATCTACCAAAAATTTCAAACTTAAAGGCTCTGGTTTTTGTCTTAAATTATCTTTATTTCCCAATGGTCATTCTGAAGAAACCATCAGCCAAGATGGCAAAAGTCTAAAACTAGTGAGCATTTTTATGGAAATCAAAAAATCTAATCAATTTTAATTCTACAATCCTATCTATTTCATACTTTTTTATGTTAATCAAAATTTTTTTTAATTTTGTGGTGGATGGGGTGGTACCACATCTGTTGTTATGATTGTCAGAGCATTGGATCAGCCAATCAGAACCCCACTTCTGTGTTTACACTGTGCATGCTTTTAAAATGTTAACACAGGGTGTGATTTGTCTGAAATTTTCCGGATTATGTGTGGCCAAAATGTATTCACTTTGATTGATTTTTAGCCTGTTTCATGGTATTTTTGCCTGATTTCACACAGTTTTCTTAGTTTTTAAAACAATTTTCTGGATATTTCACAATCTTTGAATGACACCCTGGTAAACAATTGCCACTCTTCTCTGACAGAAACTGTAGTGCATGTGTTATAAAGCAAACTCTTACCCTTGTCATTTCACAGGAACTTTGGCAGTACCAATTTGACCATATACAGTGTGAGTGGAGTAGTTGATGCACTGGAAAAGAATTCAGAAGCAGAGTCAAAAGGTATCAAGGCTCACTTCAGAATGGACGATAGTGGATTGCTTCATCTTGACAGCGTAAGTAGCACTTAACAGCCAGTGGCGTAGCTGCTGGGGGGCGGGGGGCAATTGCCCCCGTGGCAAAAATTGCCTGTTTGGGGCCCCGCCCCTAGAGCTATTTGGGCCCCTGCCCCCCACTCCCTAGTTCAAGGAAAAAAGAGTAAAAAGGAGAGAGAGAGAGGAAAAAATGTGTTGCTTTTAGGGCGCTAGCTCATATAATCCTTTTTTTTTTTTTTTTTTGCTCTTCACTTTTTCAAACCACCAGAAAAAAAATTGGGTCAACCTTTTGAGGAAGGGGCGGCAAATTTTGTTTGTTTGGTGGATTTGGGCCCCGTCCCATACAGGCTTGCCCCCCAGGAAAAAATCCCAGCTACGCCACTGTTAACAGCACATCTGGATATATTCCTAAAGTGTTATACAAGACAAGCTCTGCATTTTATGGCATAACATAATCCATAATAATAAAAGTGTCAAACTCACCAAAGTCCTGACCATCTTAAGGGTAGACGAGGTATTGTTGGTCAAAGCAACCTAAAAATTGATTTTCATTATCTAGATCAATATATTATTGAAAAACAACACCTTGATGTTTTGCAAAAGTTCATTCTACAAATCGTATACTTTGCAAACTTGCTTAATTTATTGTTGTAAATGAGTTATGTACGTTTTACAAAAGTGTTGTTGTTTCAGCCCTCTTTACAACGTAACTAAAGAACCGCAGCACCTATAAAAGTATATCTGTGATATTTTCATTCTTCTACACACTCGCTATGAATTGAGCAATGCACTTTTTGCCAAAGCTCACTGCCATTCGTAAGATGCTGTGAACTACCAAATCACAACAGTTTAAAATTAATAACCTTAAAGAACATTATGATATGCAAGGACAAGGTTACCTGTCCAAATCCTAGTATAAACAATTAGTAATTGTTGGTATTTAGTTCTTGCACAAACCCTGCCAGTTATTTAGACATTTAATGCTTTGCGTGACTATAGGCTTCAACATAAAAAGTTACAAGTTTTGAGATATTGTCTCGAAATATCAAGACCTATCTCAAAAACCACTGAACCAATACTATAGGCTTGTTTGTACTCATTTTAATAAATTGTTCATGCTGGTTTAAAAAAGTGGCCATGAAAATTTACAATTCTGAAATTTGTAAAGAAAATTTGAACTTGGTGTCTGCAGTCGACACCTGCAAGGAGAGAGTTAACAAATGTGAACAAAATCTATGTGAATAAGGCTTTAATTTGGAGATATTTGTATTGAACAATTTTTTCCATAAAATTTTGTATCATCTTCTTTGATGGGACATATTAATTATAATTCATTTGTTTGTTGATTCAGAGATTTCCTATTTGTTTATTGAAATATTTTCAGGTGGAATCAGTATTTGAGAAGACGGAACAGGTCATGGTAGAAGTCAATGATACAGATGGCCAATCAACTTTTGCAAGTGAGTTTATATTGCATGTTTATGTATGTCTTGTGAACATTATTAAGTGACTCTAACTATAGCGGATACATTGTAAACTATAAATTTGTTGTGCTAATGAACACCACCACCACATAAATCATAGCTTATACTACCGTATTGTTTGTAATAAACGCTCCCCCTCTAATAAACGCCCCCCTCCAATGTTTCTGTGAAAAATTGACAAAAATGCGAACATTTCCATGACATATCGTGTAGGTAAGCTTAAAACTTGCATCAGTCATGCCAGTCACGATCGCTAAATTGAATGGACAAAACCTATTATGACTCAACTCCCATCCATTTCATAATTTTCATTGCCTAATTATGGTAGAATTTCACTAATTCCATGCACTTACAGGTGTAATTTTGTTGTATTCCCCACGAAAATATCATTTTCCGTGGGCGCCGCCATCATGTATAGTGTAAATCCCTCCTTTTAATAGGAGCACCATCGGGAAATTGAACACGATTTTTAAGCTTTTTTCACTGACAATTCACTTCCAATAAACGCCCCCCTTTTGGAAAAATGCAACGCCCCCGGGGCGTTTATTACAAACAATACGGTATGTATTCTTTGGCATCTTGGTCAGTAGCCACATTAGCCACACTAATTTAACTATTCCAGTCAAAATCATTACACCTCCTATGGAAGGCATGACCGTTATCTTCCATACAGGGTAATTAAGGCATGACCGTTATCTCCACACAGGGAGTGTGAATTTCAAATCGGGTTACCTGAATGGGTGACTCCATTTGAAAACTACACTCCATGTGTGGGAGATTAAGGTCATATCTTTCATGGGGATGTATGGATATGCTATATGGGATATATGGATATGAAATGGAATAGTTCAATTAACTGACTCAATTGATATCAGCTATTATATAATCGGTATAGACCACTTGACATTATTGTTTATCAACAAAGGCGAGGGATTGGTCTTTCGATTTGCTCGAACGAACCGCTTCACTGTTCAATGGCTTTCTTGTACTATATGAAATGTGGTGGGAGATTTAAAATACACATGCCCTGAGCAAACTACGATGCGCACGCACATTGCAGGGCAAAGAACAATGGAAAGTGCCATAATGCGTGCGCATACTGCCGGGTAATGACGTCACATGTCAAGTGGTCTATAAAAACAGACCATTTGTAAAATTCTTAGAAAAAACTCATTTCATTGTATTTTTTTAAACAATGCCCATGTGAGCGGCGTAACTAGCAGGTGGTCAGACTAGAAAGAAGACAATTATTATTAAATCAGCCCCTTTTTTCCATTTTGAATCCGGATTCCCTTTTGTCCCAGGGAAGGACCAGACCGGGCACACACATGGCCCATATTAATCAAATGTACACTGTGTACTGTACAAAGTAGTATAATAGACAACATTTCTTCTTCATTAACAAATAAATGATTTGCAGTCTTAACCCAAAAATCATAATATACAGGTGAAAAATTGCAGAGCAAAGTCGTGACATTTTTCACCAGTGTTGCTTGAATTGTGTGATACAAATGCATGCTATATGTATACATGTACATATACCCCTTAGAATTTAATGTATGTAGCTTATAATAGTTTTAGTAGTTTTAGTATTATAAAATTAGTACCTTTTGTACTTGATCCTTGTATCCTTGTTGACATGTAGATCATGTTTGGAAAGGCTTCAAAGGTAAGCTGATTTCCTAGGAAATCCTCCAGCCTAGAGGTGGTGTTTTTTCTCATCTCCAAAAAGGGTTGTTTTTATTAACATGTTAAATAATATTACAAAAATTCAATGATCATACATTAAATAACACTCTACTGAATAACAAGAAAACACTCACATCAGGCTATTCCAGTTGAAATCCACACTCCCCCTGTGGAAGATTTTGGAAATACTTTCCACAGGGGGAGTATGTTTTTCAAATGTAATTGGTCAGAGTTAATCATTTTGAAACCCATACGCCCGTTGTATTATGGCTTTACCTATATCTTCCACAACTGGAGCGAGTATTACAAATATTCTATTCAAAATTGATACTCCCTCTGTGGCACACTTTAGCTAAATCTTCCACAGGGGTAGTGTGGATTTTAAATGGAATCGCCCATTTCCACTTCCACTCACACACACTAACACACAACAGGCACCGGCAAGATGAGAACACTGACAGGGATCAGGTACATCAAAGCACATAATACATTGTAGCGAGGTGTGTAATTTGGCTAGTCCAGTTGAAATCCATATACACCCTCTATATGGAAAACATGACCTTAATTGTCCACACATGGGAGTGTGAATTTCAAATGGGATTACCTGAATAGGTGACTCCCAATTGAAATCTACACCGCCTGTGTTGGTAATTAAGGTCACGTTTTTAGGGGAATATGGATTTCAACTGGAATAGCCATTTCAAGTTTTAAAAAACCTGTACAAATTAATGGGATTTAACTTCCTCCAGTGCTACAAAGATTTTGTCTAAACAGCAACCAATGCAACAGACTAACACACAACAGGCACCGGCAAGCCGAGAACACTGACAGGGATCAGGTACATCAAAGCACATAATACATTATATAGGTGTACAGTTTGGCTAGTCCTGTATATATGATTTATATGGAAAACATGACCTTAATCTTCCACATATGGGAGTGTGAATTATTACAAATGGGGTTACCTGAATAGGTGACTCCCAAATTAAATCTACACCTCCTGTTTTGGAGATTAAGGTCATGTCTTCCATAGAGGGTATATGAATTTCATCTGCAGTAGCCATTTTAAATAAATAAAAAACCGGTACAAATCATAGGAGTTAAGTTTCACCAGTACTACGTACAAAGATTTTGTCTAAATAGCAACCAACACCTTTTTTTGGGACTAATTTTAAGAAATATTCGCTACTTTCAGGATATCGGGGGCTAAAATGCTTTTTTACTTTGAGCCACAAGCCTCAAAATAGTTTTCCTTCAGTGGCTGCTTTCTATTATTTCCCCTGTAATTTAATTTTTTGAGGGCTAGTTTGGCATTTTCACAGGAAAATCACTTAGCCTCTGTCCCGGGCCTCTGTCTTATTTCAAGTGCTGGTGGCCATTTAAAATACACCTATTATTCCAAATACATTGGTTTACAATTGAATTAACATCTTCTGGTGTTATCGTAGAACTGTCTTTAAAGGTGATATGTCAAGTTGAACATTACTGAACTTATAATTCGCCTTAAGGAGGTACTACACCCCATTTTATTTCAACACAGTCAACAGTTGTGAAGTTACTGTCAAAAATGAGGGAAAACAAATATTTGATCAATAAATCAATAACTACTTGCCTTGAGTTGATGAATTTTCAGTGCAGTAGTCCTTGCCCCTATAATATACATATCTTACTTGTCACCAGTGCGCTATAATTTTTGAGAAAAATGCAAAAAATAGGCACCAAATTGGCCAGGGGTGTAGTACCCCTTAAGAAAATCTGGTTGACCCACCCTGGACAGATAGGTAGTGATCAATCAAGAATATTTTTTTTAATCAGCATGGATTGGGGAATTGAATTGTGTCATAGAAATGAGAAATGCATGCTATATTATTTATTATGTTTGTACTTATGTACACATACATGTACACCCATTAGCATTTTTTAGATAGATGCATGTAGGTTATATAGTATAGTTGTATAAAATTAGTACTTTTTGTACTTGATCCTTGTATCCGTGTTGCCATGTAGATCCTGTTTGGAAAGGCTTTGAAGGTAAGCTGATTTCCTAGCCAATCCCGCAACCTGAAGTTGTTGTTTGCATGGCCAATATGTCAAATGTATTTCTTTCAAAGGTGTCATGCTTCCCACTCTCGCTACCCTTTTGTTTTGTCCCAGTAGGTGCATTTGAAAAAAATTGAAACATTATTGGAATGAGCTGAAGGGTGTGCCCTTCTAGATCTCAAGTCATTTTCAGTGCATTTCGGACATTAATTTGGCACTGCAATTTGTGACTTTTAATGACTGTCTAATCTTGTGTTTAAAGTGTTCTGGTTGATATTTTTTTAGCCCCAGCTTAGCTAGCATTCTAAGGGATCAGGTTATAGTTAAACAAAAAATGTGAAGGAAATCCTTGACTTTTATTTGATATACACCAGGCACAAAAAGAAACTCGTCAGTTATATTCATACTTGCTGTTCAAAAACCTGATAAGTTTGGATTATTCTGAAATATACATTTTGTAATTTGGACTTTGCTTTCTCATTTGACACCCTGTTTGTGACAAACGAACAAGAATTGACCAAGATATGCGCCTCCAAAGTCTCAAGTCCCAAAAGCAAAAGTTGCATTTTCAACTATTTTCAATGGGAACGCATCGTTGTATAGCACACAAGCACCACGGGCCAATCAATAAAGTACACAGTGTAACAGGCACAATTGAATCGTTAAAATTGCAACTTTTCATTTTGGGGTTTGAGAGTTTGAGGCGATATCTTGGTCAATTTTGCTCAATGTTCACTTAACAGGGTGTCAAATGAGAAAGAAAAGTCCAATTAACAAAATGCATATTTCAGAATAATCCAAAATTATCAAGTTATTGAACAGCAAGGATGAATATAACTGACGAGTTTCTTTTTGTGCCTGGTGTACTTAATGTGTTATTTTTTGTGTTGTGATGTGATTGTAATAGTCATGTGTAGTGTGCTTGTTTGTTCATTTGTTTGTTTATTTGTGTGTGTATGAAATATTATTTTAGCTTTCTTTTTAATGATTATATCGGTGCTGAAAAAGCATGAGCTAAATATGTTAAATTTTTGTTTGTTTTTGTTTTTGTATCTGGTCACCACATACTAATTTGGTCTAAACAAATTAAATTTCTGGTACTTCTTTGTTTGCAACCACACTTGAATTTGTTTAAAATTGTCAAATGGGTTCTATATTTCAAATTTGTTCTGCTGAGCCTTATTGAAATAACCTTTATCAAGGCAAATGCACTGCACGGTGTGTAAAACTACTAGTATATGATTTTTGCATGATTTGGAAAATATGGACTTTTATACTGATAGAAAAATCTCCATTTTGAAAAAAAAGGGTGGAGATGAGGTTGGTGATTGGACCATCCTTTAATGTTCTGCTCCTGATGAGAAAATTGATTACAAAATCAAAACACTGCCAGGGCCTGTTATATTTGTGTGTTTATGAGCTTTTCTGTGTTACTTTTTAATATTTGACTGACTTTATATGACAGATTTTTGCCGCTAAAAACAGAACCCTGGTACAAAGAAGTTGATACAGCTATTTAAGATATATCTTGACATAGATATATCTTAGGATGAATTTGATGAATCTCGCCCCTTGCTTATTGCCTCGCTATATAAAGTGATTATTTATTCTGATGTATGAACCCCCCTCCCCCTACTGCATCTCATATTTGAGCCTACCATCTCACTAAAATGATCCTTTGCATCATTGTTTGCTTTGTTCATAATAACACTGTAGGAAGAGCAATATGGGCAAACTTAAAAGTAAACAAGTATTTTCCCTTGCAAGAACTTAATGTAGATAATGACCTTATCAGCAATAATGGAATGCATTTAAAAAAATGAAATAAGTATTTTGAGGAGTTGTAAAAAAGGAAAAAACACCTTATCCCCTCAATATGCCCTGGTAATGTGTACATTGTAAGCAGATTTTAACATCAATATTTCCTTATATGTGACCAGCTCCAACAAAACCAAGAACAAATCGCCAGACATGTTTTTGAGTTATAGGCCTTTAAAGATGACATTCCCATAAAAGAAAATCAAATTTTGGAATTCTCAATTTCATGGGACTAAGTGGACTTTTACATCCTTGAAAGTACTGTCTTATTTAAGAGTTGAACTATGATAATCCCTATTCAATCCTATGTAAGGCAGGAAACAAATTGGCCCATTACTTGGAATAGCAATTTGTCAAATATATCAAGGTTTCATTTACAAAATTATCCATTTTTTGAAAAGTATTGATGCTAAATATAATTTTGGTATCTTTAAAAAGCTTATTTTCTAGTGCTTACATTTTTCAAATCATGAAATGTCAAAAATGCGACTTGTTCCTGGTTTTGTCAGAGTGGGTCACATATATCCTTGAATTGTCTGTCATCATTTGTTAAGTTCACAGTGTTACTTATTTTATATAATCATGTTGCTTTCAATAACAATTCATTTTCTCTCCATGAATCTTATTTCATATCAAACAGAACTAAGCAGCACAATCTCTAACTTCTTTTCTGGTGGCGGTGGAGAAGATGGCGAACAAGGAGAACAGTCTAAAACAGAGGATGGTCCTGCAGAAACAGAAAAGGTTAGCTCATGTCAAACACTTTATTTCTTGAAATATAAAAAAGTAAAATAACTCAACTCAAAATTAAGTGAACCCTATTTATTTTCCTACATGTATTTTACCTAGCACCTTGGCATGTAAGCACAGTTTCTAAATGTTGAAGTAGCCAGCTATGGTGCGGGTAACGTGACACAATCACATGTTGAATGTTTCAAATATTTGGCAAACGCATGTCAAAAGGTTAAATTGGACATAACTATGTGTGAAATCAGTTTCCATGATTTGGGGTAAAAGTCTGATATACAGTAATCAACCTGATATATTGACCTACTAATGAATTTATTACTTTTATTCTGAACCAGGAAGAAGAGGGTACAGGTGGAGAAACACCTCCAGGAGAAGACAAGGAGGAAACACCAAAGACAGAAGACGACCCACCTGCAACAGAGGACAGTGAAGACAAGATAGCTGATGAAGACATAGAGAAGAAGACAGAGACAGTTGAAGAGGCTACCGAAGAAGAGAAGAAACCAGAAAGTGAAGAACCACAGGTATGTTTTTTCACCTCATAACTAAAACTCACAGTTGCAGAAAAGGAACATTTCAATCCATTATCCGTAGCTAACACAAAAATGTTTTATAAAGTTATATTTTGGGTTTTGGTTTGGGTAAAAATGTTTTAATAACATAAATGTTGGGTTCTATAAAAGTCATGAAAATGTTTTAAAACATTTTGTATGAAAACACACTACAACAATATTTTTAAAATGTTTTCAAATGTTATTGCAAACTACTCTTTTCAAATATTTTTTGCCAAATATTTTGTCAACAATTGAATAATAACATTATGTTAAAATATTTGTTGTAGGTTATCATAAAATGTGTTTTAATGTTATGAAAACATTTTATACTGTTTATATACCCTTTACATAACCTGGCATTTAAATGTTTTCTGACAACCTATTTTAATTTTTTGCGAATGAAGTCGAAAACATTTTGTGTTGTTGGGATGGTGCTGAATGGATATTTTAAGTACTAGCAGGGGTGTGATTCACATCAAATCTGGACTCGAGTGAAAATTAAATTTGATATCCACTATATACAGCAGGCAGCGCTTTATGTTCATGCTATATGCTAACAAATCAAAAAGATAAAATCTACCTCTTGATTTAAACCAATACTGCCCCCTTTGGGCTATTCCAGTTAAAATCCCTACACCCCCCCTGTGGAAGATATAACTTACATAGGCATGCCTGCCAACCGTTCCGATTTAATCGGATTCGTTCCGATTTTTGAGGTCAAAGGTCACAAAAATCGGAAAAATCCGATTTTTGAAAATGCAAAAAAAAATTATTATAATTTTTTTTTAAGATTTTTTTTTCAAAGTTTTTGGCGACTTTGGAGAACCACTGGACCTATTCTGAAGTGCTAGGATCATAAGGATCATTCACAGTTAATTTTAAAAAAAGGAAAAAATTACGAACAAATTACAGTTTGTTATTTTTAATATGCAAACCAATCTTTACCTCTTCATGTAGCACATATTATAAATGCATGGAAAACCAATGCATCTATAATATGTGATACATGAAGAGGTAAACACTAGTTAATGGTTTACATATTAAGGATAACAAACTGTAATTTTTGTAATGGTTCTCTAAAGTTGCCAAAAACTTTGAAATTAAAAAAAAAATTAGAAAAAAAAAAAAATTAATTAAAAAAAAAAAATTTTTAATTTTTTTCCAACCTTGAATAACAAGTAATTTAGGGTCTAGAACTTCTTTTTTTTCCAAAGTTATGTTTCGCTTCTCACTTGACTCTAATTAGACACCGACCTTAGTTCCAGGTTGGCAAGTATGCCCTGTTACGGGTGAGCGTGTGCCAGCTGCGCCCGGTCGCAAGCAGCACCCTGTACAGATTTTATTTTTACAATGTTGGCAGGTATGCATATAGGGGGTGTAGACTTCAAATGGAAATTCACTCTCCCTGTGTGGAAGATTGAACTCATGTCTTCCATAGAGGGTGTATGGATTTCTAAACTTATATAGCACATTTGCTTATCTGTTGCAGGTACCAGAGGAACAAACAGAAGATAAAGAAAAAACTGAAGAAGGAAAAGAAGCCGCAGACGACAAATCAACAGATGAAGAGAAAGAGGAAAAAGTGGACACAAAGGATGATGAAACAAAGAAAGAAGACAAGGAGGAAAAAGCAACTGAAAAAGATGAAAAAGAAGACTCTCCCAAAATAAAGAAAGACAAAGAAAGTAACAAGACAGATGAAGATGGTGAGAAAAAAGAGAAGAAAGTAGAGAAGAAGAAGGTGGCCAAACCAAAAGTGGTGACGATTAAGGAAAATGTCACGGTAGCAGCAGAAACCCAAGATGTACTGGATGCATCAAAAGCCAGCAAGAAGGCATCCAGAGACAAGTGAGTTCATTGCATTATTGTAAGAAGTTTATAAATTAGAGCCATAAGTTTTCTGTTTTCTTGTTTTAAAATTCTGTTTTATCAAACGTCACTTTCTGTGTTTTTTCCGTTTTCTTGTGGCTTGCCGTGTTTTGTCGGTTTTACCATGTTTTGTCCCTTTTACAAGAAGTTTAATAAGATATATTACTATGTGTGTTGTAACATACCATTATTAACAAATAATTTATACTAGTAACTGGGCGAGCCAATTCTCCACATCTCCGTTGAAATACAGCATACAGCATAATATGTGATGCGATCAAGCAAAATCAGTCGGAACTCGGAAATATTGATTTTGAGATATAGCCAAACAAAGGAATTATTTCCTTTTGTTTCCTTTTGTTTTGGAGACTCTTTAATTGCTCGTATCTTTGGAACTAGTTGTTCAATTTCAATGGGGTTTTCTGTAAAATACAGCTTTGTAAATGCTTTTTACTATCCTCTAAGAAACTGAAAATTTAATATTTCCGAGTTCCGACTGATTTTGCTTGATCGCATCACATATACATCCTATTTCTGAACATGCTGAATGTGTGATATGATGCAATATTGGATGTGCTTTGGCAACGATGTGGAGGTTGGTAGGGGTATTATTTAAACACGTTTATTTTAGTGAAAACAACAACAGACAAACATTTTTAGATTTTTCCTCTGTATTTAATTCACTCTAGCTATTCAATTATTTCAATTTTATTTTTTTCAACTACATGAAATCCTGTTTTCCGTTTTCTACCTTGGATTCTGTGAAATTTGTACGTTTTCCGTATCGTGGAAAATTTATGGCTCTATTATAAATGCACATCACTTGTTCAGAGATTGGACTCGATATTGCATGTGTGTGCTGAGAAGTTTGATGCGTCTAATGCATGAGCCCTGAAGGGGGAGTCCATTGGACGCATCAACGTTCAGTGCAAGTGCGTTATTGTTAATCTCTTGAGCAACAAGGGATCTGCATTTAACCTATTTCATACAAGACAAAGAATTTCTGTAATTTCTGCTGAGTTTTTGTAACAAACAAAATACTAAAATTGTTGGAAAATTTGACCAATATCAATGTACCCACCTTACCTTCAAGAAAAATTGATCAATTCTGCAACACGCGAAAGCATGGTGCGTAATATGCGAAACTCGGCACGAGAGCAATTATACAATATATGCACTTTGCATATTTGTATGCCTCCACCGCGAGGCATAATGTTTATGCAGTATACAGAAAAACCCAAGAATTTGACCTTTAAAACACAGTTAACTTGTTACTCTACAGTACATTCAAATTTATGATAAGCATCATTCTTAATCTTTCAGACTGAAGGAGTTAAAGAAGAAGGAAGAGGCTAAGAAGGAAAAAGAAGAAGCACTAAACAACCTAGAAAGCTTTATTTATATAACCCAGGATAAACTGTATAATGATGCTTGGGAGGAATGTTCAGTGGAGGAGGAGAGGATTCAATAAGGACTACTTTGTCTGAAGCATCAGACTGGCTGTATGAGCAGCCTGATGATGCAGCAAGCGCCAGTAAGTATTCAGTTATTATTAAGCGAAGCTGAGGGCATAGTCATGGTTTTGACATCACCGAGGGCCAATAATTTTAATCTGTGCCCTGAATATTAAGCAGTCAATATTTGTTTTATATACCGAATAATACAGATTCTTCTCATTTGATTGGTTAAAAGATTATCTGAACTGACAAGGCCTTCAAGCTTTTAACTGCATAGGCCTTGATTTTGAACTGTAAAATGCACAGTGTATGCAAGAGCAAGGGTGCAGAATTTGGATCGATATCTACCGATAACATATCTAAACCCCTACCGTTTCTGTGCCAACATCACACCCTGCCAAGTCTTCAGGTCGTAGTAATTTGTCTAAAAGTGACATTTGGCAGGAACTGATTGTAAACAAATCACTGCACTCACTACGTCTACGGCGGTGAAAGGTCGTCGTCTGCAAGGAGAGGTCAAATTAATCTTGAACTGTGCCCACTAGTCTCTTCTACAACACTGTAATCAACGCCGACCGTATAGTGGGTGCGTAATGTATAAGAGTGATCTGTGTATTCGGGGTTGCGACTATCCAATTATTTATCGGGCACAGTTGATTCTATACCCCGGGCACAGTTGCTAAGACGTCATCTTGAAAGAAAAAAGGGGGCACAGCTATTTAAATTACGTCACTTTTAACCAATCGGATGAGAGGAATCTATATATGAGATGTATCCTGCTTACTATCATGAAATAGCTTCCAGTTAGCTCCTTTAAAACATGACCGGGAGCTACTTTTAAAAATTCTGTGCCAGCAAAAAGACTTAATATCTCATATTTATATGCCAGAACCGGTATACTTGGTATGTTTAAATTCTTGTTTGGTCGCAAGTAGCTCCTGGAGTATAGTAGAGCCCTTCAAGTCCTTCTATTTTAATGGTGGTTAGGTGGAAGCAAAAGCATGAAAACATGAAAGTCGGCTTGTGATAAAATTGCATTTATTTTTATTTAAATAGATAGTCTTTATGTTAGTGAATATATTTGTTGCATTGTAGATTTATTCCCTCAAGTGGCCTTCAAAGTTAAAAGAAATTGTCAAAAAATTTGAGAAATATAAGATTTCTTGGATTTGAAGCAATTTGATCTTATTTTAATTTTTGGCTAAATCTCCCAAAAGCTTGATTTTACACCTAGGCCCTTGGAAGGGTCACACCACTAAATACATGTAAAAATGCAAGTTTTCTTTGCTCGTTTTGATGCCTTTTGGGTCCTTTTTGAGATATTTTATGATAACCAGTCATTCAGTCAATTACAAATTGCTGAAAGCTTAGCTTACATATGTTCCAATGTATGAATAGTCTTCATCGTCGTTTCCCCAGTATGAACTCATAATTAATGTGGCCCCACAACAAATGTTTGTAAATACAAAGAATATGCAAATAAGCTCATTAATATTCTAAATATGCAAGAAACTGAACAGCAAAAGAGCTGATCAGAGTCCATCATATTTTAAAAAGGTGTCATTTCTAAAATGGCCGCCAATTAAATATGAAAAAATAAAACATGATCTGATCAAGTTGTACAATACCTGGAACTCGTCCTGTAATCATAAGCAACAAAAAAGTCATATCTCTTGGATGATTGGGAAATGTTTTACATGGTAAAATAGGCAAAATATCAATGACCTTCCCCACAGGGGTCAAATTTCAAAATTCTGATTCTAGTGAAAATGGTCTCAAATTATTTAGCTTGACCCTAGGATCAAGACAAGGTAGCTTTGTTGTGTAATTAATTTATTAGGGTGATATGCAAAATAATTAACGTTATCCGCCTCCTATGGTTTCCTGTTACAGGTATACAAAGACAAACACAAGGAGCTGAAGAAACTTGTTAAAGATCTCAAGTTCCGCGTGAAAGAAAAGAAAGAGCGTCCTGAGATAATCAAAGCCTTGAAGGACGCTTTCAACTATTCCGTTATCTTCTTGTCAGCAGCCAGGAACTTCTCAGAAGAAGATCAGATCTTCACAGAAACAGAAATCAATATGTTAGCCAATCTTTATAACGAGACACTGGCTTGGTATAGAACTAAGAGCGAGGAACAGAAGAAATTGCCGTGCACTCATACTCCGGTCATGTTAACTTCAGACATGAAGGATAAATACATGAAGTTGGATAGAGAGCTGCAGTATCTTTATAACAAAGCCAAGAATCAGCCGAAGAAGAAGAAACCAAAGAAGACGACAAAGGGAAAGAAGAAGTCGTCAAATGAGACCGTGACGGAAGATAACGGTACAAATGGAGCGGGGGAGGAGGAGGAGAAGAAAGTGAAAGAAGGAGCTAATGGAGAGGAAGGTAAGAGACAACGGTGACTGTTGTTGATTCAGGTTCAGCATTATCAAATTGATGCAGTCCAGGGTTTTAGCTATGTTGTTCAGAGCTGGGCAGGAGTAACTGGCACTGAGGCTGGTAGACTTGCACTTGGGGGAAAAAAAGTAAAAAGAAACAAAATTATACAAACTGATTTTTTCATCATAAAGTAGTAAAGAAGCAATTTTGAGGGGGTTGAACCCTGACGCCTATTTCTCAATTCCTCGGGATGCTATATAAAAAAGATTGTGCCCAGAGAGAGCACTACCTTATTAGGACAGTAAAATCAGCCGGCACTTAACTTTGGCTGGCTACAACCCTCATGCAATTACAAGTTGTTACCTTCACATCATTATAGTTGTGTTCACATTTGGAGTTACACTCAGTGTAAACTTACGCTAACATTGATAAAAAAAGTCCACAAATATTTTCCCTACTCCTACCACGTGTCCATGCTCAGCTTGCTCCTCGTTGACATGTTCCACCAAGCATTCACTTCTGGTCGGCGTAAGCATAGGCTGCCACTTCCGGTGTTTCTGTGACCTTTTTCAACCACGCGATCTATAATTTCTTAGTTATAAGAACAAGATATAATTGAAGTTTCTTCATTAAAAACCCCATAAAAATGCATATTTTGGCCATTATTTCCCAAAATTGGAGAAATATGCAATGTTTATGAGGAAACAAGATGCAGAATGAAATTTGAGGCCATTTGTTCTGTTTTTAGCCACCCCTATTGGAGACATGACCTTAATCTTTCACACAGTGTGAATTTCAAATGGGTTACCTGAATGGATGACTCCAATTGAAATTCACAGTTGGAGATTAATTAGGTCATGTCTTCCATAAGATGTGTATGGATTTCAACAGAAATACCGCATTTCATTCCATTACAGAGCAAAAGACAGAAACAGTAGACACCCCACCAACAGAAGATGATGCACCCAAAGGGGATGCACCAACAGAAGAAGCACCCACAGAAACACAAGAAGAAGCACCTTCAGAAAAGAAAGAAGAAGAAGAAGTTTTACAACTAGGTAAGATGATGAAATAGTTTATAATGCACCATTAATTTTATTGTCTGGTTCAAAGCTCCTGCACGCGTTAGAACATATGTGTACATCCATATCAAAACGATACACTTGTCGGCTGCTACATGTGTCTCATTTCACATAATAGTTAGGAATATATACCAGACTCATCTCAAGTGGAGGTCACTTCAAATAATCTCAAGTCAACATGATAACAATAGGTGTTAACTGGGTGCTACTTATATTCCAAACAAAATATCTGTGGCAGATCTGGATGTGCTGGATGTACCTCGCCTCTCCTCGCCATTACTTGCCATTCCTCGCCAAACTTGCCCAGGATTTGAGCTAGACTTAATTTAGTTATCTCAACCTCGCCATTCCTTGCCTTTTTTAATAGGCTATCTCACCTTTCCTCGCCCCCTTTCTCAGCTAGTCTCGCCATTTATCGCCAAAAATGGGTACTTTCTCGCCTTTGTGGGTTCCTAGTGTAATATTTTAAACCCCCGCCTTCCTAATTAGATTTTGCACATCGAGGAGCTGTGAGACAAACTTTCAAAGTAGTGGGGCCAAAAGCATTTCAGTGTGATTTTCAATGGTAATGAAGTTTCTGAGAGTAATTTTAAGTGTTAACAATTTGACGCCTAAGGCACGGCATTGGCATCACTGATGATGATCATCTGATTGACCAATCAAATTGAGTGTTTTAACCTGGATCGCCTTCAGCCCTACTGACTATTCTTACAACATCTTTGATTGGCTCAATACATGATAACAGGCTCTTAGTAACCAATCAAAATTAGTTGTTAGAGGCTGATAATATATTGTGGATTTTATTTCACTTACAGGTGCAGATGATTTAGAATTACCTGCAGAAGATGAAGATAAAACACTAGAAGACAAAACAACAGGTGGCAAAGAAGATAGCCAAGCAGAGAGCAGTAAAAAGCAAACTGACCGATCAGATGACAGCAAATCTGATCATGATAAAGAACCCAATGCACATAACACCGGGAGCTATGAGGACGGGCCCCACATCTAGGACTGTATAAATTATTTTGACAACTTTTATGTTTATGTTTAATATAGTGTTATTGTGCCCAGGGTATCTTTTTTGGGTATGCATTGCAAGGAAGTTAAAAGGGGAATATGGGGATCATGCATTCCTGCATCTTGTATTGTCAGGACAAAGCAAAAATATCTGGATTGTTGACAGTTTTGCAAATAATGACGTAGAACGATATTTGGATGAGATGAAAAATACACAGTGAAATTTCTTCAACACAAATTGTATGGGGCCACAGGTTTCAGTTTGTGTAATCAGGATTTGTGTCATTGGGTACTGTGTTAACTTACAAAAGCAATGCCAGGGATGTTAAATCAGTTTATGTTATCAGGTTTTTTGTGTTAACAAGGTTCTATTGTATACATCAAGAAATGACCAATCAACCTAATCAGTCACCTGATGATGTCTGATGGTTTCGGACGAAATGTTGTGTCAAAGAAATGCAAGTTCCAGTATTTGATTAAATTTCTGTACTTTTGGCTAATTTAGAGCTTACAATGTGGTGAAAGTCGCGCTTTTCTCCAGTACATTTTCACAGATTCTGATATGGATACCAAAGATGAAATCAACTGAAACAATCCAAAGTTGTACTTATTTTATTTTGTGAATTACCTGTGGACAAAGTGGAGCAGTGTCCACCAGACAAGTTATTGGGTACACGCCGTAGAAGTGATGTAGTAAATCAGATTAACTACCATAGCAATAGATGAATACAATTTTGACTATACCGCCCTGCACTACAACGTTCACACGGTACCGATGCATTGAACCATAGATGTCAAAGAAAGGCTGATCACTCGCACCTGTAAGATAAGTATCTTGGAAAAGAGTGGTATTGTATTCAATCTATGTTTGCTGACATACACAGGTGATTAGTGCAATCTGCTTGCAGTGCAGGGCAGATTATTCAAAAATTGTATTCATCTATTGCTTTGGTAGTTAATCCAATTATGACGTCACTTCTATGGCGTATAGAAAGGACAACAGAACTGTAACTGTCACACTGGGTTTACTTCATCACATGCTGAAAAACTTAAACAAATTTGTTTAAGCGTGGAAGCAATTTGTACATTTAAGCATAAGATTACACCAGTATCATCATGTTGGTATGCACTGAAAGATGCATATGCGGTCTTAAGCTGAATTCCTTTTACAAAATCGTGTAAGCATTTTGAACGAGGCCAGATGGTATATGCTTGGCATTTGTTTGTAATGCAAGTTGGCATTCATTGCTAGCAGTTGTAATCTGATTTCAATGCATTCTTGGTTCTTTTTATTTGAAGGCTCTGATGGGAATAATACTACAAAGACATCTTTAAGGGCTCGGATAGTGACATTTTCACATCTTTTTTGTGGGACCTAAGAGCACATCAGACATTTCAAATTGCATTCTGAATACGAGAAATGTCCTTCTGATATCAAATAATGTTTTTTGTAATTCGTGACATAATGCACATTTTGTGGCAAATGGTTAAAAATTGATATTTTTGAAATTTAACAGTCCTTGAAGTAAATTGTATAAACCTAATGATTTGCACTTAAAATGTATGTAGTTGGGATGAAAAATTTTTACCTTTCATATTGATGATATAGATTTTTTTTCCCAAAACACCAAAAAATGTAGGTCTTTTTGGGAAAAAAATTATATCTTCTATATGAAAGGTCAAAATTTTCAGTTGATCATCGGCTTTTCATCCCTGCTACATACACTTTAAGAATATATCATTAGATTTATAAAGTTTACTTGAGGACTGAAAAATATAAAAATATCAATGTCTCAGGTCCCATTAAAAATACAGTAAAAAGTAAAAGCAGCTTGAATCATTTTAAGGAATTGGACATTGCTATCCAATTCTTTAAAGTAATTCAAGCTGCTTAACTTTTTATGCATGGTCATCATAATGAATTGCTGGAGCTTTAAAATCAAATGTTATACTTGAAAATTGATAAAGATATAAAATATAGATCAACTCCAGAAAACAATACGTTGGGGACGAGAACCGAAGTAAATTTAGATGACTGGATTATGGAGAAAGCTTTTTTTCCACATTTTTATATTGTTTAATTCTTGTTTTGCAATTCTGAAAACACTGCAAAGCAGCTGTTTAACAGCAAATTATTTGTTGCATTTATGTAGAAATGTGGTAATGTATTGTAACTCACCTTGGCTTTAAAATATTTTGTTTCCCGTAACATACACAAAAAATTGACCAAGTCTGACTAGAGCTACCAATGATTTTAAATATCTGCTTGCAAATTTGAGTTAGGGGGCTCATGACTTTTTTTCTGTTCATAACCCCTCAATGTACTTTGATGGAGGTGCCCTATAGTAAAAATTTGAATTGAATGAACATGGCTGCCAGCAGTGTGATGAATGTCCGCACACACTGTGTGATAAACACCCGCATATATGCGTAACATGGAAGCGAATCCAACTCAGTTGTGATCTGTTAATATGTACGATTTCCTTCAAATTTTAAATTTGTCTTTATATACTCAAAATGCTGAAATAATACTAGTAATAATGATCGGGAATGGTTTCTGTCCATTTTGAGCTGAAATAACGAGGTAACGTGAAAGAAACACTGCTTGTTATTTTGGCCGTTTAACACGCAGTTCTATGGGCGGACATAAAGTCATAATTTCTTGAATTATGACTTTCTGTCGAACTTTGCTCTGTTTACCTACAAACACAACAAATTTGGCTGATTCCATTTAGGTGCAAGTTGTGACAGGTGTAAACATTACAAATATGCAAAAAAATCAGGTTTGAAAAAAATTAAACAAATTCATATTATAAGATCGTACATTATGACTTTAAGTATGCACGGTTATGCATTGGTGTTATTTTGAAATAAAATCACGGTGTATCGCATACAGCTGTTGGCAGCGGTGTTCATCCAAATTAAATGAAATGACTATAGGTGTTGCCTGTCCTTGCCCCACTCAGAGCTGATATACAGCTAGTTAGATTTTATTGGGTTCAGTAGATTAGGGGTTACTTATGAGAACATGATGTTAGACATCGATATCTCCATTAAAGATTAAACAGGCATGAGATTTTTCAGCTGATCACCTGAATTCAGCTTTTTTGACTATTCAAATTTACACATTTTTATCTATTTTCAGCCCAATTTTGGGACTTTTTTGCCAATTTCTACGTTTTGGGTTGGTTGAAGAGCTAAAAAGAGCAATACAAACTTTTTTAGGCCAAAGCCAAAAGTTCAAAAAATAAAGCGTGCACATAGGGCAGTCATGTTTGGTGGTTATTTAGCCAAGGAAACGTTTGATGGTTTTCAGTTCTGTACATGACTTCCCTTTAATTTTGTAGTTACCATTGTGGCTCCACAAACTGTGTTCTGTGTGTTTCTTGCTGAATGTCCAGTGTCCTATATATTTTGGCCATCTGGTGCACTAATCAACATTGGCACATATAGAATATAAACTGGTCCCAAAAAGTAACTTACCAGGTAAGAAATTCGTCTGTCAAGTTCAAACGACAAATCGTATTATACTGAATAGCATATGAGTGGAAGCGGTGTACATTTACGCGGAGGTTGACACCTCATTTGTCGCAAACAGATCAAAACTTTTGAAGTTATGCTCATTTGAACAAGCCTACTATCAAATTTGAAAGTTGCAGGTCCGCCCCAATGAATTCACACAATAAACAGACACATGAAAGGATGTTCAGAACTTTTATTCTTTGTCAACTCACACTTTCCTGCTCAAACCTTCCTCACATGAACCATCTTAACAGTCTTCAATACCTGGTGTGTCCACCATCTGCATCAATGACAGCCAAACACCGGCGACGCATGCTGTTGATCAATCTGTCGATCCTGACCTGTTCAATTGCCGCCCTCTCTCCTCAGTATCCGCTCTAGGCCGACCAAGGTTGTTGTTGGCTTGATGCGTTTGTTCACGTGGTACTTCAGATGGGACCAAAGATGTTCCAGTGGATTGAGATCTGGGGACTTTGAAGGCCACACAAGACGTTGAATTCCTTGGTTGTTCAGAAACTGGTTGGTTACCGCGCTCGATGGGGTGTTGCATTGTCGTCCATTAGCACGAAGTTCGCACCGACCGCTGCTTGGTATGGGGCGACATGTGGTCTGACAATGTCATTCACGTATCGATCCGCATTCAGTCCACCACGAACGATCACCAAATCAGTCTTCCGTGACTTCCGATACCGCCCAGATCATCAGGCTCCCTCCTCCCATCGCTTCCGCTTGTTGTATCCCCTCTTCTCCGATATCCTCATTGACCCTTCTCCAAACTCTTCGTCTCCCATCTAACCAGCGTAAACATACACGACATTCATCGGTAAACAGGACGTTGGACCAGCGCCGACGACTCCACCGTCGATGTCTCCTTGCAAAAGCTTCCGGTCTCTACGATGTCTCGGTAGTAATCCTGGCCTCTTCCGAAGTTTACGAACGCATACCATAGGCGCGGATCCTGTTCCTGATGGTCTGGTAACAGATCTGTCCTGGTCGCTGTCCTCGTCTCCTGTGTAGTCTTCGGCGTATCTCTCGAGCTGCAAGACATTAAAAGAGAAAGAAATCATTAAGTAAAATGATCACAAAACTTTTCTTAACTGTCAGGTTTCCTGTAAAAAATGGGATTAATCAAACAAGAACTGCAACACATTGCAAAGAGCATAAAACAAATAACCAAGCAAAACATTGTTTGTGAAGAAAAAGCCGGGATGATAATCAAACAAAATCTACACTCACCTGTCATGGTTCTCTTGGCTTCAACCTTGTTTAGGATTGATGCATCCTGGTTGGCTGGACGTAACTCGTGGTCTGCCACTTCTTTCAAGATCTTTCAGACTACCACCAGGCTGTTGACGTCTGTCCGCCACTTTCGAACAACACTCCTAGCCACGTTCAGCGTTCGTGCAGTTTCTGACACGCTCTGCCCGGCCTCTAACATTCCATTTAAAAGCCATCTCTGATTTTCACTTAATTTAGGCATATTGCTTGGTCTTGTCAGGTCTTGAACCAACGACCACATGAACGCAATACTCTGGACACACCCAAGGTCCCCTAAATCCCTGGTCATCATATTGATTCTTTCATTCGACTTAATTTCTTCAGATGATTGAATAAGGACAATTGTCATTGAACTTTGATCATTCTTCATCCTCACAAGAAGCAATAGGAAAGTTAGTCATGCAAAGAAGAAGAGGAGAGCACTGATTACACCTGTATACTGCCAACCATCTCAAGTGGTATGAGTGCAACTTTCATTCCAGTGGATAGGTTCGGTTAAATAAGCATAACTTCAAAAATACTCATCCGTTTGCAACAAATGAGGTGTCAAAATTGCAAGTAAATTAACACTGCTTCCACTCATATCCCATTTAGTGTAACACAATTTGTCGTTTGAATTTGACAGACAAATTTCTTACCTGGTAAGTTTATTTTTTGGAGCAGTTTAGGTGGGATTTTTTACTTCTCCGGTGACATGTGTTAATCGAAGGCGTACATAAGTGTCTTTGAGAGATAGTCCACAAACTGCACTGTTCTGCAAATTTCACAAACTTCTTTCAAACGATCATCACACTCCAAGTAATACAGTAAAATTGTTATTACATAATGTTTATAATGAATTATCTGAATTTGAAAACGGACAATGTTTAGAATTTGAAGAAAATGTTCAAAATGTATAAAAGTCACGGGAGCAGAGGGAGAATGTCAGCGCTCAAGAGTGTTCAATTTACATTCAACAACTCTTCCTATACCTTTGTACAGGAGCCAACCATTGTTAATCCGTGATGAATCCACAGTTCAGTAGCGTATACGCGAATGCACGGTTACATCTCTAATATGTTGGCGGTAACAGCTAAATATTACCGCTTTATTCTTAGTTTTATTGCTGATATCAACAGAGCAATGCCGCGATCTTTTTGTAAGGTTGAGTGGCAATGACAAACGGACATTCCGAATGAAAGAATCATGTGAATTAGACATCTTTAGCTTGTTTCGTTAGTTGAAAGGATTCAATCATGTTTCACCGTTGTTCATCACCGATTAACAACTGCGTTCGGCGCGTCTACGTGAGTTTACTTCGCTTGGGCAGCTAATGCTGCCCTCGCGAAGTAAACCACACAGACGACGTGGACGCATCATTGTTAATCGGTGATGAACAACGGTGAAACATGATTGAATCCCACACTATAAGACAAGCAGGGGGCAATTTCATTGCAGCTTCAGGGCATAATCATACTAACAGTGGCAGCTCAAACATGGGTAGCCTTTTCACAATCGCTACCAGCATCTAAGTTGCCTTCAAGTCAGCTGCATGCGACTTGACACAAGGGCATGCTATAGCAATCGGATATACTTGTAGATAATCACTTCTTTTGAGAAGTGACGGAAATGGTATGCTCCTTGCGATTGTGTAGTATGATATGCCCTCGAGGAGAATCATTTTTGATTCTTGCGACAGTATTTTGCAAGAATGAAATGGTTTTGACCTGAACTTTAATGGTTTGTTATGCACCCTATAGTTGTTATTTAATGAATTGGCCAGTGAGCAAATTACACTAGCTTCCAGAGAAGCACAGCTTTCTCTTGGCTTTGATTGACGAGTGTGCACCCTGTTAATGAGTGACATATGCAGGCCCTTGATGAGCGCCATCGCTTCTTTTGATGCCAAATCGGCCAATTAGATTGTTAGACGATTGAATCGGCCAGTCAGAACCCCACTTCCGTGTTTACACTGTGTACACTGTCAAAATGTAAATACATGCCGTTCTTCTCTGGCAGCAAGTGGAGATCAGTTTAAGTTTGCTCCAACATTAGTGCATTGAACACATTCAATCACATATACATTTAGCTTCATACTCGATTGTCATTTATTTGGGTTGAAATTACTTGATGTGAGAGTAATGAGTATCATCATGCACTGTAATGTTGGAGAAAACTTAATTATCTTGTTAAAGATATGATCTTTGCATTCAGATGGTAATGTACTAATGTGGCTATTCTAGTTTAAATCCATACACCCTATAAGACTTGACCTTAATCTTCCACACAGGGGTTACCTGAATAGGTGACTCCATTTGAAATCTACATCCCTATAAATGTGTGAGATTATAGGGGGTGTGTGGATTTCATTTGGAATAGCCTAATGTATTGATTATTTGTTTACTGTTACTAATTAAAGACCCATTCAGTGATCCCAGCGCAAGTGTGAAAAAAATAAGATTGTTTATAAATTGCTTAAAAGTGAAGTATAAGTCATTCAAATTGTCATTTGGTATTTTTGAAATGACAAATTTGGCAAAAAACAAAGAGAACAGCAGTACTGACAAAGTTGAAACCCCATTCAAATACATGTAGCTAATTTAGATACTGTCGGTATCTAAATTACAGATTTGTGTAAAATGTCTTATTTTGTCTTAAATACACGGCTTTTGGCTGAACCACTCGCAGGCTATGTTAGCACATCTATGACAATGACAAAGGTACCAAAATCTGAATTTTGATGAATTTTTACGATCGTCTGGATGAGCAAATCACTGAATGGGCCTTTAAATCTGCTCTTTTTTACACAAATCAATTTTGATTCTCGTAAACCAAATTTAGGAGAATCATAGCGAGAATTTATTTGATTCTAAAATCAATTCTTGCCAAATTGCATCCCTGGCAAGAATGTAGTAGTTACATTTTGTATTCAATACTCAATAAGATATTGAATTAAATTTAGGGCTAAAATTTTCTTAGTCTAAGTAAAGAAGTTGCAATATATTTATATATGATATAAGTTGACTAAGTTGATGTAATGTTGTTTCAAAAATTTGATCACTTGGAGAAAAAACTGGTTGGTGGTTGGATATAAATAGTAATTTTACTATTAATTTTAACAAAACAAAACAAAAAAGTGGCAACATCTCACAATATATTTTGAAAACCATTATGTGACCAGATAAAAGAAATAAATATTGGGGTTTTCCAGTTGATTCCTTCCATTCACCCCCTATGAAAGACATGACCTTAATCTCCCACACAGGGGGTGTAGATTTCAAATGGAGTCACCCATTCAGGTAACCCCATTTGTAATTCACACTCCTTATGTTTAAGATTAAGGTTGTGTCTTCTGTAGGGGGTTATGGATTTCAATAGGAATAACCCATTTGGGAAAGACAGACAACTCGTAATGATCTCTTTTGGTGTCTGTAAAACCTTGAATGTATTTTGTTGCTATAAATGCCTACTTCTTGACAATGGTGTATAAGGGTCAGTGTTCGGAGAGGCAAAGATTGAAATTCATACACCTCCTATATGGGAGACATGATCTTAATCTCCCGACTTAGATTAGGGGCATGTATTTCAACTTGAATAGCCTATTTTGTCCCAGGATACTCAGTCGTGAAAACATATACTGAGCAAAATTTGATTCAAAAAGCACTTTATCAAAAAGCACTTTTGCCTGCTAAAACGTGCAATTTTACACATTTTTGAACATGGAGGGGGGGGGGTGCTCTGCCCTTGCTTAATGCAGGCTACTGTGCTGCTTCTTGAGCTGATTCCTATTATAATGTAAAATGATATAAATCATACATTTTAATTAGTCAGCAATTCTTAACTCATAAAAAGTATATATATCAGTGATCCTAACGAAGGATTGTCAGTAGGGCAATAAAACCAAATTAGATCAACCATCGATGCTTGGTCGATCCTTATTATTTATCAAATTCTAATTAATTGACTATTGTTAATTGCAATTACATATGAAGCTGTGCATGTAATGATATTGACAATACAAATTCACTACTAGTGTTTTTACATCATATTCATGAACAAAGTTGGCTAAAAGGATAAATGTGTACATCCATATCAAAAGGATGCACTTGTCGGCTGCTACATGTGTCTCATTTCACATAATGGCTGGGAATGGATGCCAGCATCATTTCAGGTCGAGTTCATTTCAAATCATCCCCAAGTCACATCCATGTCATTTGGGGATGATTTGAAGTGACCTCCACTTGGGATGAGTCTGGTATTTATTCCTAGAGTGTGAAATGAGGCATATGTAGCGGCCGACAAGTGCATCGTTTTGATATGGTTGTGATAATATGATGCTCCATTCAATTGTGTGTAGCTACGATCAACGAAATTAATAGTTGGAACTCTTCATTGCCGCTCTGATAGTTCAATGAAATTAGTATAACTATGTTTGATGAGAAGTACATACTTTTTCCTTTCCCCTTCCCTCCCCCATTCCCCCTCAATCAATGTTGGGGAGACTGGAGAGCCCAATGGAAAAAGTGCTTCCATCAACATTGAACTGGGGGGGGGGGGAGGGGTTGCAATTTACATTTAGTATGCCAGAGTGTGCCAACATTAATTTCCTTGATTGTAGAAGTGCCTGTACGGACAGACTACTCCAACAATTGATAAAATGTGACCTTTTGACCCTACAGTCATATCACTTACAAGGTAATGTTAGCACACCTAAGCTTGTCACAAAAACGCACAAATCGAGTTAGATGAATTACTGATTACGCTTTTAATACTAAATAATACTTAAAAAATAAAGGGTAATGCATTACTGAACATTTTCCTCAGGACTGTTGTTGATAAATAAATGAAGAAATTTCATATTTCTAGTCCAACAAAACAGTACTCACTGTGGACATTTCGAAGTCTAGCAGACTTCTTTCTCAACACTGATGTTGTGACAATCGTCTGTTTACCGCTGATGATACTGGTTGCTTAGCAAGCGGGTTGCCAGTTGGTTTTCCAAGAATGGTAATGCAGTATCCTTTACACCCAATTAATGTGTCCGAGACAGTAAAAATGTAAATAATGGGTGAGGCGCAGTTTTAACTGCTGAGGACACATTATTTGGGTGTAAATTAATAATGGTACACCCCCGGGGGGATCACTCACATAAATGGTCTATGTACGCATGCGTGACCAAAAAACAAGTAAAAGGGGTGTTTTTTTAGGTAAGGCAAGTTACGCGAGTGACGCGTTTAGGGTCTAAAAAACAGTGATTTTCAAGAATAAGGGTAGTTTTCTGAAACTGGACAACTTGTTTAGGGTACCTTTTCAAATTTTTGGTAAATTATGAGTAAAAAAAGGGTACATTTGTTACATTTTCACCAGCCAAAAACTCATTAGGGGGTAAATTCTACACGAAATTACCTTATTAAGGGGCGAAATTTGCTGGTAGGGTAAAACTCGTTTAGGGGGTGTTTGAAAAAAATTTGGTCATGCATGCGTACACTGTCATATTTGAGTGGCCCCCCCGGGGGTACACCCTTTCTATTACCACAAATAGTGTGATTTAATAAAGGGTCATGAGGGTAATAGAATAAATAATAGTTACTATCTTTTCATGACCTGGTCAGTGGTCACATTAATCTTTATTAATAACCTCATTAATAAACGCGATGCGTGCAATCCAATCATATTTTATTATTTGTGAAAACGCTTGAACGCAAATCGAGGTCATTAATATCTCACAATTGACCGCAAAATGCGTAATTGTTCCAATGTCGCACACAATTGACTTCTGCGTGCGCCGTATTGTGCGTCCAACGAACTCTTGCTGGCTGGCTGCCGATTTGGATTGCGCGCTACCATATTTGCACAGATTCTGATACGCACTTTTGTTATTGGCCCCTCGGGATATTCCTCGGTCCAAAGGCAAAATGTTTAGATTTTTCACAATGCCCGACATATAACCGATGCAAAGTTATTAACCTCTAATTAATATTATGTGTGTGTCATTGTGAGTATTTTGATTTTTTTTGTTACTTTCCTGGAATAATTCTGGTATACCCTGCGCACAAGTATAAACCTATTCCTAACCGTAACACGGGATGCGCAAGATAAACTAGAATTGTACCAATTTCCTTATATAATTGTTGTTAATTTTCACGAATTTATTAATAAAGTACCTCAAAGCTATTTCATACAGCTTTGGAAGCATTACATAATATTTTTGTCAGTGACAAAAGTGAATGTGAATTCACGACGTTCTTCACAATATTTCACAATGTTCACAATGTTTGAAAATAAATATTTGAACAGTTATGTAAAGACCACACAATAAGTAACTTGACCGTTATGAATATGTCTGTAACTTTAAAACTTTTAATCATATTTGGTATTTGAAAACACCCGAAAAGGAACTTTAATTACAGTAATTTTGACACCTCACATGTTACAATAATTGACCCAGTATTGTGGTCTCAATTTGAAAGTGACAAGTGCCTGTTTCCATTTTTGAAGTATAAATTGTATTTATTTGCATTCAGCGTGAAAACAAAGGGAGATTTTACATGCCACAATGCTTTTTTAAACATTGGTCGATGCAAATGCAACTCTTAAATTTAGGTTTATCAAAATGTGTGTAAATAAACCACCTCTCTTTGAAACAAGGTAGAAGGCTTATGCATCATTCACTGGGGTTACAGGCAGTTATGTCCGGAGTTTTTCTCTGGTTTATCTGCATATGCATTTTATGTTTCCACTTGTAATTTCATGTTTAATTGTGCTAGTGCGAGATGTGTGATTCTTCTTTCCCCTGTACACCTTTCTTTATTTAAATATTGTGAATACGATTAATACTAGTTCTGAAGCTATTCTATAACAGCTGAGTTACTTTTTATGAAGTCTTTAGTTTGTGCCATGTAAAACTAAAAGTTGTTGTACATGTTGGTGTATAAAAAGATGAGGATTATTTAAAATTGGCAAGAATTTACATTATTTGGCTCTTTGTGTCTTTGTTGTTGTTATGGTGTCAAGAAGTTAAATAATGTAAGGTATAGAAAAAGAACAATGCTGATATTGAAGAACAATATAGTTAATGCTCACAGGTTAGGTTTGAGAAGCAAGGTTTATGGGGGGGCAGAAAGTGTGGCAGCTGGGAGGACCACTCGTATGAAACAATATTGAGGCGATAAATAATGCATATGGGAGAAAAAAAGGAATGGAATAGGGAAAATGACTTTAAAAAAATAGGGGAACAGCAGTGGTGTATCTGTCCACATAGAAGTACAAACCAAATGTGTGGCATCGGGGGACGATGCTTTGCGTCACACGCGAATGCGACGCGACGGTTAAAGTGCGTGGTGCGTTCGGCAAGTACAAATCGTGCAGCAGTTGGCGTGCCAAAGAAGCATTGTGCTGAAATAATTATTCTCATACCTCCAGTTTCCGAGGTCTATTTACTTTGTACTTCGAGGAGGACAGACTGTAGTGTGGGTCATTGTATGGGGGGCACAAGCTATTTTCAGCAATTTTCCTATGGGATTTTCTAAATTTTACAATTGATTGCCCCCCGTGCCCTATGACGCCTTCGCCACTGGGGAACAGTGGGTATAAGCTGGTATCAAAAAGGGGGCCTATTTATTTGATAGGCACATACCCATCCCTTGTATATGTATAGTGCCCTCTCTCCTATATTTTGCAGACTTGTTAGTATTTTAACTTCCTTTTCATTTACAATTTTTCAAAGCAGCCAAATAATGAGTTGGGTGGTGTCTTGAGGATTGCTGCCTCAATCATGGTCGGAAGGTCATTATCACCACCCAACGCCATGGTCATCATCTCCTGCTGGGAGGGCGAGTTAGCGCAGCGGTAGTTCCCTCGCTTTGCACCACTGAGGTCCCGGGTTCAAGCCCCGGCGTGGCCCAAGGACTCATGTGCACTTGGTTTATCCCGATTCCATGCTCGCTCTCGCAGGTTTTCTCCGGGATCTCCGGTTTCCTCCTGTAAAAAAAAAAAATCAGTGATTAGTTGTTTGGTTATCAAAAACTTCCTTCACCCAATGGAATTTGGGGAGCTGCACAGATAATTGTTGGATGTTACAATCTAAATGCGGATAGGTGTGCGCCGTTCGGCAGCAACCTAGTTTATGCGATCTGATTGTGATGATTCACCATTGCAGCGAAATTACAGTGCTAAGATCTGGAGAAAGGCGCTTTAATTTATAAATCCAAAATTTATTATTAATTTATTTATTATCAACACTACCCGACCACTGACATCATCCTTCATCATCGTCACCATTGAAATCTGTAAAGGTCCATGACATGGCATGATATGATAAGCCCTTTCTTCCACACAATGTTATCATTTTATACTTCACACATTATACCTAATATTAGCCATCGTCCTTGATAAAACACAATTATCTGTCTCAATATTTATCTTGAATAAATAATTATTATTGTAAATGATAACCAGTTTATCATGGACGGTGTAGAAGTGCAGCAGGCAGAATTCTCATGAAATTGATAAATCCATCTTTAGATTATTGTCTTGTACAGGTTATTAACCAACATTAGTAGCAGTGTTTTCATACATCCATAAATAAATCCATAAATAAGTGTTTAGCTTCTTGTAACATTATAAAAACACATTGACGCATTTATATTATAAAACCGGAAATTAAATGTTATTCAGTTTTGAGAAAATATTGACATTTCCAAAGATCTTGATAAAGTAGTTTTCTAAAAATTGCAACCGAAAGTTATCAAAAAGCCTGAAAATGCTGTGTTGTGTGTGGGAAATATCGGTATTATTGGTTAATACCACCAATGACATGCTAGGAAATACTCATGAATTTTCACATTGAAAGCTGAGTTGAAAAATGTGTGCTAAATAAATCCAATGAAAAATAAAGTTTTGGACCATTGCTATGACATTTTTTTTTCAGTTTTAGCCATTTAATAAAACTAAACATTGGTAAATTGTAAAAGAAAGAAAAGACAAAAAGATCGAAGAAGTTTGGAGTTATGAATTAAGGAGTTGTCAGGAAGTTGTAGGAGTTAATGGTATTGTTATGAACATGGTGAACATAGGCGTAGATTCCGGGGGAGGAATAAATTCCCAATATTTTGATATCCATGCATACAATCATCTCCCCAATGTTGACACCTGTATATTGTATATGGATTTCTGACCAAATTAACATCATAATTGGCCATTTTAGCCTAAAAGTAGGAATTCAATGTAGATCCATTTAGACACATTTTTCAAATCAGCTTTCAACATAAAAATTTCCGAGTATTTCACAGTATTTTCCAGTATATCATTGGTGATATTTATCAATAATTTTCCCACCCAGTTAATTATTCCACACACTAATAATAATATTATTAGCATTCCAAGTACTTGTTAATGTAAATTTATGAAACATGATCTTCATCTATGGCGTTGTCTTTTTTAAAGACAGTTATTGTTTTTCACTAAGAACCACGATCTTGTCTCGAGAGTGCAGAAGTCCAATAGCACCAGTAGTATCCTCGTACTTACGGACTTCTCCAAAGCTTTCGATGCAATCGACCACAAGATTGCTTTATAGTCTTTACCCTCTTTATTCCTGGACAGTCACCAAAAGTTGAGACTAAATCCATCAAAATGACAGGCAATGCATTGGTAAAAATGATCATCAGCTAATTAGAGTTGCTAGGTATCATCATACAACAAGACCTAATTCATATTCATTCATATTTTATTCCCATAAAAATCAATACAACACAACAAGACAAAAGTAAGTACAAACACGGTATGGAAGAAAAGTGTGGAAGACAAAAAAGCCTGAAAGGTAGCCTTTCCTTGAAATCAAATAAAGTTACCAAAACAAAGCTACTTTACATAACATAACCAAAAGACAAGGGACCGGAAAGTTTAAAGATAAGTTTCATTTTGAATTTATTGCGGAAATGTTTAACAGATTTTGAAGGTTTTAGATTTTTTCTAGAGAATTCCAAAGAATGTGCCCTCTTGTACTAATGGCATGATCAGAAAAAAACTTTCTTATTTTTGGTTAAATTGAGTTCATTTACATATCTTGTCTTGTAGTCATGTATCTCAGAAAATAATTATCAACAAGGAGAGGGCATCTCATTTATGGAGTGCCCGTACATGAATGTACCTAATTTCAGTTTGTACATATCTTTAACATTTACAGCCTGTCTCAAAAAAATTGTGCAAGTAAAAAGCGCCCTCTATGGCAAATTGAACAGAACAAACGGTATTTGAGAGCTAAGACTACGTTGATGTAAGCATCATGTCACAACGGTATTTTCTAATTGCCAAAGAGGGCGCTTTCCACTTGCACAATGTTTTTTTAGACAGGCTGTAGAACGTTGTAATTAGCAAACAATGGCGCTGTGTGATCTCTTTCGTGTGATCCCTATAGAGTGACCCATTCAGTGATCCCAGCGCAAGTGTAAAAAAATTGTTTATAAATTGTTTATAAATTGCTTAAAGTGAAGGCCAAGTCATTCAAATTGTCATTTGGTATTTTTGAAACGACAAATTTGGCAAAAAACGAAAACATCAGTACTAACGAAGCTGAAGCCCCGTTCAAATACATGTAGCTATAAATTTAGATACTGTCAGTATCTAAATTACAGATTTGTGTAAAATGTCTTATTTTGTCTTAAATACACGGCTTTCGGCTGAAT